>NC_045455.1:27847626-27926862 GCF_002776525.5 Piliocolobus tephrosceles
ACTGAGTTAGCCATATCAGTATAACCTTACTGCCAGACATGTTTGTATTTTATCTGTTACTTTCACATGCAAACATTGTAACTTTCATTTTTCATTTCTTATATTTCAAAATGATTCGTACAAATTATAGAGTAGATTCTAAACATTTTAAAGTAGAATATAAATACCGTTGGAATGCCATTAACACTTTGCTAACTTGGAGGAGAGCCAAAGGAATCAATTCAGGAGAAAACTGTGTATGGGTTCTCTGAAAGGAATAAAACTATTACCGGTCTTCAATGAGAAGTAAGTTGAATAATTTCAAAACAGTATAGTCATTGGGATCAATCTATGAGCACCCACTAAGTTTTGAGCATACAGAAATATTCTTAAACTATTAAATATTAAAAAATAGCTATATTTGAAGCAACTTGAGTTTGTTATTAGCAGACATGGAAGTGTGAAATGTTTAAATTTCATCCCTTATAAAGCTATGGTTGACTCTGTTATATTTGAGGATAACACGTAAGACAAAAGTTAAGTTCAGCACTCAGACTATACATGACTCTTTGACTACAAAAAGTTGAAGTGAGCTGTTCTCTAGTAATGCCATCATGTGGAAGGCAGTGTGAAGACTCATGACACAGAAAGTGAAATTGTTAAAAGAGAAGCCAAATGGCATTGGAAGACATTTCACAGGGTATTTAAAAGGGACATGTAACTTTATTATTCCATATCACATGTAAATGAAAGGAGTACTTCTACTGTGCACTTCCTTTCTTGTTGGTCCTAGTCCTCAGTACCTTGTATTGGTTCTCAGAACCTGAAAATCAGTGATCAGTTGCTATTGACTTTTACATCTTTGTTGCCTGAACTCAGTTAGTTGATGGCCTAGAACCTACAGGTGTTTGTGTCTGCAGTCTTGGCCATGGCCTCTTCTGTTTGATAATGTCAATGAACTTACCACCGATATTTCAGTTTTGTTTGCTCTTTGACACTTCTTTAGTGTTTTGACTTTGAGAGTTACCTCATGCTGACTCTGACCATAAACCCAGGACATAATTCTGGTCCAGCTATCATCAGCCTTTTTCTGTATTGTATACAATATGTAAGCCAGTAATTCATATGATATTGACTTGTTCATTTTTCAAATAAAATGCATACTTTTCTATAGTACTGTTTTCAAAGTAGACTGAGCACTGTAGGGATCTGCATGTTTTGAAAAGAATACTACATCTTTTAAGAGTTAAAGGAGAATAAGAGATTCAAAGGGAGTTATTTGCTAAAAGAAATACTTTCTAAGGCTTGATTGTATGGCTTTATCCCGTGTTACTGTCATAATCTCTTTTCCTTTCTACTGATAAATTTTATTGGTTTTAATCCCAATTTGTAGCATGCATGGGTTACTTTACAAACTATTTGATTGATGGAAATTTTTCTAAAAAAGGTCTGGGCTCCATATTTAAAATATTTTTATCAAATATTCACATATACTTTCAAATATATTCCATTTTTTTTGTTACAAATCAGAAGTTTAAAGATATCTATAATGTATATTATTCATATTTTATATTATTCATCATAACACTGACATTATTTTCGAATTGCTAGAATTATTGAAGAAAAGTGAAATATAGCAGCAGGAATGATATATAATATAAAATAATTAATATAATAAGATACAATAAAGGCTTTGCTTTTTAGGTGGTTCCTAAGTGTCAAATAATTATACATGAAATTGTTTTCATTATTTTAAACACATATTTTAAAATTGTAAAACTATATCCAAGCTTGTGACACATTTTTATTTATAATGACAACTGAGATAAACATATCAAATTGTAAGCTAATTCCAAAGAAAGTAAATAATTTTATTATCTACTTCCCAAGTAGAATAACAATACACATAGTTTACTTTCTAGAAGGAAAATGTTTCTGCAGTTGTAGTTATAATTTCCTAGCACTGTTCTTTCAGCCTTTTCCTTAAATATATTTTCTTATTATTGCTTTTACTGACAATTTCCAAAATTTATATGAACAATTTTAATCTCCATGTTTTCCCTCTTTTTCTCCTTCTTCTCCTCTTTCTGTCTCCTCATTTTCTTTGCCCTCCTCCTCCTCCCCCATCCTCCTCCTATATTGCAAAACATTTGTGTAAATTTCAATAGCCTACCACTTCCAAAGAAAATGTACTCCTCAAAGAAGGTTCAGTTGGATATCAAGAGAGGAACAATCAATGAACCAAATCTGACAAAGAGATAGTTTTCAAGTACAAAAATGGATTGTAAGAATGATACATATTTTTGGACTAACTTGAAGTAAATAAAATTATGTAATGTAGTACATAAAATTCATATTAATGACACACTCTTACCATTTGGTTTAAACCTGCTTTCATTGGATGTAGAAAATATGATTGCAACAATGTATCTGAAATGATGTCATTTTATAATTTTGAGTTCACAATGAATTCTCATTTTTGTTATGTGCACCCTTAAAAAGATGTATTTGTATTGTAAAAAAATCATATTTTTATATGCATTTAATGCTAACTGGTCTATAATTTTTGGACATAAAAGTAATTGTCAGAATTGCAGAAAAATCAGAAGATTGCTCAAGAATGTATTTGCATGAACTATAAGGGAACATTTAGTTATTTATCTGTGAGTGATTTCCAAATGGTGAGTGTTGGGAAACAGAATCCACAGTGTGTTCAGCAGAGAAAGGAGCAGAGCTTGAAAGGCACCTTATAGAAAAGTACTCTGGTAACATGCACGTTTCTACCTACCAGCTTACGGGAACATTTCTTGATACATGGCCTTTATAAGCTTAAACTCCTGGGTTTTTTAGCTACCGAAGTAGATTTTTGGAGTTTTGTTTTGTTTAGAAATTGAGGGAAAAAGAAACTCATGTATATTTATAGTAGAAGCACCTTTACCTTTTGTAAGCAAAGGTACATTGGTGATGAGAGTTAATGAGTAAAAGAGCAACATACAAAGGAGACAAAGATGACAGTAGAGGGCAACTGCACACCTCAGGGTACAAATAAGAGAAGGACAAATAGCAATGCAGTAGAGAAATTACATTTCACTCATGGCAGTTTATGGTTGACCTAATGACAAGGTCAAGTATTATGCACTGAGTGTAAAATTAATGTCAAGTCGAAATGGGCTTTTCATCTGGATGGCACTTGCTAATGTAAAACATTTTAAAAAGAAGCCATCAGCAACACTTGGGAAAAGATAATTCTGAAAGGAGAAGTAATTCATGTCATTTATTTTAAGAGAAAAAAATAAACCCTTGAGAGCAAAGCTTTCATTTCCATGTTTAATTTTGAAGGAAGAGAGTCAGTTGCAGACAAAAGTCAGATAGATATCAATAATTATTTCTGTTCACCTGGAACCAGAATAGTAATTTAATTTGTATTAGGGCAAAATTAAACTTATTTTTCATTTTGCTGATGAAAGACCTTTGTGTGATACTCAGACTTAACCAAAATAGCATTTAATGTCCTGAAAAGAACATGGTAAAACAATATAACTTACTTTAATAACACTTGATGTATTAGACGAGTGACAGGTCTACAGCCAGGACTGCTTTTCACTCTCCTGGGGACTAATCGGGGCCATATGATTTTTTTATTGACAGAATTCGAGACAAAATAATAAATGGCACCTCTGTATTTAAAAACATAGGAACTGATCATGCTTTCCTTATCTTGTCTTTGCTACTAAATGCAGATGATCCAGATGTATAAGACATGGAAAGAGTTATCGTCTCTGAAATTACCACATTTAGGTCAACTCGCTGCCTTTAAACCAGCCTCATTAGAATGAAATGAGAACAACGAGGATCTCATTTCTATGGGAATAAACCACTGAAGTTTAAGAATTTTATTTTTATTTTTCATACCTAAGTAATACAGTTCTGTGTGCGTGCGTGTATGTAAAAATAGTCCTTACATAGTTAATTTTCAAGAAGAAACTTAAAATACATAAAATATAATAAAGATTCCATAGTGATTTGCCAAATAAGTGGATATCTTCCAGAATCTTCTAGATAGAATTCCCATGTATGGATGGAATCAGTCTGCTTGAATGTAACTAATCATGATCAGTACCTTACAAAATGAGGTCAAGCTGACATTTTCACTTCCTGACTTTTTTCAGTTTTGCAATATTTCCTTTCAATTTTTTATTCAATTTGTACTTCAGTGTTCTGAGACACACTATGTATTTATTTTACTTAGTGGAATTTGTGGTTTAATTTGAGACGTGTGGTTTCACATCTGTTTTAAGCTATCAAATACATGGTGAAAGTCTCAAGAATGGGCAGTCTTATTAAAAAAAAAAAAAAAAAAAAAAAAAAGACTAGCCACCATATAGTTCAGCTTCAAGAATGCCAGACTCAAATCCCAATTCAAAGAAATAATCAAGTCAATTTCCATATCAACATATTTTGCAGCCAACACTGAGCTAGGTCACAAAGACTGATACATGTGAAGCAACGTCAACTATCAGGAGAGAAGTCTTCTTTTGTAAACATGAGGCAAAAAGGAGAGCAATGCCAGATTACAAAACTAAAAGCCAGTATCATGGCAACACAGTAAGAATGTAAGAGATATACACACTCAAAATTTTCATATGCAATGAAACAACATATTATTTATTAACTGAGTCTTTAACCACATTCATTGTAGTTTTCTTTATTCAGCTTTGATTTGCTGGTTATCATACTTTTTTTTCTGGCTAACCTACTGTCTTTCAAGGCTGTGCTTATTATGAATGCTCAACAATATTATTGACATTGTGTTACTCAGAGTCTTTACAAAGACAAATGAGGATTAATCAAAAAGTAGCTATTTTATAGGCTTTATCTGCCAGCTATTATTCTCCAAAGTAGATGAAAATACCTTTTTTTTTTTTTTTTGCCAGCTTCACAAAGAGAAGTTCTAAAATTTGAATTTGAAAATCCTTTAGAGGAATGTGTTGAGATAACTATCAGAAGTTATATTAGGAAAAGACCATGCTTAGAGCATTTAAAATAATTTTTACTTGGAACAGTGCATAGAATTAAAGTATGTAGCATATCATCTAAGTGACTTACAGAAGACGTCCCATTAAATTGCTCAATATTGTTATAGAAATCTTATTGTATTACTAGCTTTTGTAAAGTGGGATAAAATTTGTTTTAATATGAGTAAAAAATAAATTATAAAATGTTATCAAAGTTTCCAAAAATAAAAGATACGTGAATTGAATCTACAACACTGGTTTTAAATGAGAAGCAGGAGTGTGGTTGATGTGTGAAGTGTATATGAAGAACCAGAAAATATTGTTTTGTTTTCATTTTTGTTTTCTAATTAATATTACCAAATCATATTATTTTTTCTTCTGGGGATCCTTAATTAACTTTGCAGGTAAAAAAAGAATAGTTTACTAATCGCTCCAGGGGATTTTATGTGTTCTGCCTTTTCTAAGAGTGTGACATGTTTTAAAATTTGAAGAACTTTCATTTGTATGGGTGATGTATAAGAAGTATAGCATGTAGTGATGAGGAAATGTGCTATAGCCTCAATTGACCAAATAGAAGAATAAAGGTAGCACAGAGAAAAACTAATAGTGTTTTGCATTTTTAATGATTCATGTAAGTAAATGCATTAAAATGGTTTTGATTACGTTGGCTATATTAGTTCTCAAGGTGCTAATAAAGACATATCCAAGACTGGGTACTTTATAAACAAAAGATGTTTAATTGACTCACAGTTCCACAGGGTTTGGGAGACTTCAGGAATCTTACAACCATGACTGAAGGGGAGGCAAACAAGTCCTTCTTCACATGGCAGCAACAAAGAGAAGTGCCCAGCAAAAGGCGGAGAAGCACCTTGTGAAATCATTGGATCTCTTGAGAAGCTACTTATTTACTATCAAGAGAGCAACATCACGGTAATTACCCCTATGATTAAATTACCTCCCACTGGGTCGCTACCAGGACACATGGGGATTATGGGAACTAAGATTCAAGATAAGATTTGGGTGGAGACACAGCCAAACTGTATCATCCCACCCTTGGCCCCTCCAAAATCTCTTGTGCTCATATTTTAAAATACAATCATGCCCTCTCAACAGTCTCCTAAAATTTTAACTAATTCCAGTATTGACTCAAAAGTCCAAATCCAAAGTCTTATCTAAGACAAGGCAAGACCTTTCCAATTATGAGCCTATAAAATTAAAAGCAAGTTAGTTACTTCCCAGATACAATGAGGGTACAGGCCTTAGGTAAATACAACCATTCCAAATGGGAGAAAATGGCCAAAACCAAGGGGCCACAGACCCCATAAATGTCTGAAATTCATTAGGGCAATCATTAAACCTTAAAGTTTCAAAATGATCTTCCTCGACTCAATGTCTTACATCCAGGTCATGCTAATGCAAGAGGTGGGCTCCCACAGCCTTGCACAGCTCAGCCCCTATGGCTTTGCAGGGTAATGCTCCACTGCTGGCTCTTTTCATGGGCTGGTGTTGAGTGCCTGTGGCTTTTTCAGGTTCACAGTGCAAGCTGTCGGTGAATCTACCATTCTGGGGTCTGGAGGTTGGTGGCCTTCTTCTCACAGCTCCACTAGGCAATGCCCCACTGGGGACTCTGTGTGGGGGCTCCAATCCCACATTTCCCTTCCTCACTGTCCTAACAGAGTTTCTCCATGAGGGTTCCATCCCTGCAGTAGCCTTCTACCTGGACATCCAGGCATTCCGTACATTCTCTGAAATCTAGGCAGAATTCCCCAAACCTCAATAGTGGACTTCTGTTCACCTGCAGGTCCAGCACCACATGGAAGTTACCAAGGCTTGGTGCTTGCACCGTCCGAAGCCATGGCCTGAGCTGTACGTTTGCCCCTATTAGTGATGGCTGGAGCAGCTGGGATGTAAAGCACCAAGTTCCAAGGCTGCACACAGCAGCAGGGACCTGCACCCAGCCCAGGTATGGAATTTTTCCCCAGGCCTCCAGGGAAGGCCTCTTTTCCCTAAGCCTCCATGCCTGTGATGAGAGGGGCTGTCATGAATGTCTCTGATATGCACTGGAGACATTTTTCCCACCCTTTTGGTTATTAACATTCAGCTCTTCATTACTTATGCAACTTTCTGAAGTGGGCTTGAATTTCTCCTCAGCAAATGGGTTTTTCTTTTCTATCTCATCAGACTGCAAATTTTCTAAAGTTTTATGCTCTGTCACCTCTTGAATACTTTGCTGCTTAAAAATTTCTCCTGCCAGATAACCTAAATCTTTCTCTCAAGTTCAAATTTTCACAGATATCTAGGGCAGGGACAAATTGCCACCAGTCTCTTCACTAAAGCATAACAAGAGTCATCTTTGCTCCAGTTCCCAAAAAGTTTCTCGTCTTCATCTAAGACCATCTCAGCCTGGACTTTATTGTCCATATCACCATCAGCATTTTGGTTTGGTCAAATACAGGCAGTAAGTGTCTAGGAAGCTGAAAACTTTCCCATATCTTCCTGTCTTCGGAGACCTCCAAGTCTCTAGGAAATTCCAAATTTTCCCACATTTTCCTGTCTTCTGAGCTCTTCAAAGTGTTCCAACCTCTGCCTGTTACCCAGTTCCAAAGCTGCTTTCTCACTTTCAGGTATCTTTACAGCGGTGCCCCACTACCCAGTACCAATGTACTGTATTAGTTCATTCTCATGCTGCTAATAAAGACATACCTAAGACTGGGTTATTTATAAAGGAGAGAGGTTTAATTGACTCATAGTTCCACATGGTTGGGAAGGCTTCAGGAAACTTACAATCGTGGTGGAAGGGAAAGAAAACATGTCCTTCTTCACATGATGGCAGTAAGAGAAAGTGCCAAGCAAAAGCAGCAAAAACCTCTTATAAAACCATTAGATCTCTTGAGAACTCACTCACTATAATGAGAAGAACATAAAAGTAACCACCCCCATGATTCAGTTATCTCCCACTGCGTTCTTCTCATGACCCATGGAGATTATAGGAACTAAAATTCAAGATGAGACTTGGATGGGGAAACAGCCAAACCATATCACTGGTTCTTTCTCTAATTTTTAATTTTAAGTTCGTCTACTTTATTCCACTTATAATGAAGAGATTTGCTAGCTAAATCTTTCCAGCTTAGAAAATGAGAAAAAATAATTTTTAAAATTTACTTGGAATAAATGCTTATAAAGGGATTCAATTTTTTTCAAAATGAAAATATGGAAGACTTTAAAAATATATTGTATTATTTATTCTTTACAGCCCTGTTAGGCATGTTTGATGCTTTGAGAAGTATATAGGTGTGGGAAAGACAATGTACCTGCACAAGAAAGAAGACAGATAAATTAGGATCTAGAACAGGCAGCAGCAGATGAAATGCAGGATAGATACAGAAGATAACAGTATATGGAGTGAAGTGTATATAAAGAAGGAGTCACCTTCGCTATGTACAGTGTTGCTTACCAATGGGTACATATTCAGAGGAATGTGTCTTTAGGCAACTTTGCCTTTGTTCAAACATCAAAGAGCATACTCACACAAAACTAGATAGGGTAGCCTACTCCACACACAAGCTATATGGTATAGCCTATTGCTCCTAGGCTACAGAGAATACAGCATGTTAGTCTACTCAGTTCTGCAGTACAGCATGTTACTCTAACAGTACAGCATGTTACTACTGTACTAAGAGTACAGCATATTGCTCTACTCAATACTGTAGGCAACTGTTAACAAAATAATGTTTGTGTATATGAATGAATCTTAACATAGAAAAGGTATAATAAAAATATGGAATAAAAGCTAAAGAATGCTACACCTGTATAGGGCACTTAGCATGGATAGAGCTTGCAGAAATAGAAGTTGCTCTGAGTGAGTCAGTAAGTGAGTGGTGAATGAATATGAAATCCTACGGTAATAATGTACATTACCATAGACTTTATAAACATTGTACACTTGGGCCACACTAAATTTCTAAAAAATAATTTTCATTCAATAGTAAGTTAAACTTAGCTTACTGAAACTTCTTTATTTTATAAACTACTAAATTATTTTAACATTTTGATTCTTTTGTACAACACTTACCTTAAAACACAAACACATTGTGCAACTGTACAAAATATTTTCTTTCTTTTATTCATATTCTATAAGCTTTTCCCTATTTTAGTTTCTTTGATTTTTATTGTTTACTTTTTAAACTTATTTTGTTGGGAAGTAAGACACAAACATACACGCTATTCTAAGCCTACACACAAAAGGTAAGGATCATCAATATCACCGCCTACTACTTCTACATCCTGTCCCCCTGGAAGGTCTTCAGGGACAGTAACACACATGGAGTTGTCATCTACTAAGATAATGCATTCTTCCACAAATCTTCCTAAAGGACTTTTCTGTGGCTGTATTAAGTTTACTTTTGAAAAAATAAATAAGTAGAAGCAGTACCGTCTGAAATAATCATAAAATGTACAGTATAATAAATACATAAACCAGTAATAGGGTAATATTTATTATGATTATATTTGTATGTGTTACACTTTTATATGACTGGCAACATAGTAGTTTTTTACCCAAGTGTCATCACAAAGAAGTGAGTAATGTGTTATGTTATGGCCAGCATTATGATGGCTATGACGTCACTAGGATATAGAAGTTTTAGGCTCCATTATTATTTTATGAGAACATCATCAAATATGTGTTTATTGTTCACTGAAATCTCATTATGAGGCACATAAATATTTTGTGTCAGGAGGAAATAAGTAAATGTGGAGACAGCTAGAGTCATAGGTTTAGGGTCTATAAGTTAAGAAAAATTTTTATACATATTTATTATCTCCATGACATGTAAGACTAGGAAAAAAAAAAAAAAAAACAAGGAGGATAAAAGAATATAGGATTTAAGGCCGGGTGCAGCAGCTCACACCTGTAATCCCAGCATTCTGGGAGGTCGAGGTGTGTGGATCACCAGATGTCAGGAGTCTGAGACCAGCCTAGCCAACATGGTGCAACCCTGTCTCTACTAAAAATACAAAAATTAGGCGGCATGGTGATGGGCACCTGTAATCTCAGCTACTCAAGAGGATGAGGCAGGAGAATTGCTGGAACCTGGGAAGTGGAGGTTGCAGTGAGCAGCGATCGCAGCATTGCACTCCATCCTGGGCGACAACAGTGAGACTTCATCTCAAACAAGCAAACAAACAAAAAAAGAATGTGGGATTTAAGGAGAAGAGAGAAGGTATAATAAAGTTCCGGTCTACAAATTACAGAAATTCTTTTATAAATATTTATTATCTCCATGACATGTAAAACTGGGGGGAAAAAAGAAGGGTAAAAAATATGGGATTTTAGGAGAATAGAGAAGATACAATCGAGTTATTTTAGAAAGTAGAAAAAGAAATACAACAAAATGTCCCTTTGTTGTTATTGAGCACGCAGTTGAAGCTCCTTATTTATATTTTATGTATTGTACCGTATACACAGTAAAGAGTTCCACAAGCCAGAGAGGGAGGAGAAATGGAAATAACTAGAGCTATGAATATATTAAATGGGTATACCATGAAGGAAAAGCAGAAGCCAGTTAAGGGGATTTGTTTTTCATTATCCTGCAATAGAATACATAAGAGCATTAGGTGGAAACTACAGCAGTTAGACTACACAATCAATAAGTGAAAAGAAAAGGTGTAAAGTTAACATTTTTAATTGATCACAGAAGTTTTAGCAACTGAGAGCAAATAAATACATAGCATTTTGAAAGTTGTATTATGAAGTTCTTAATTACCTATATACAGATTTACAATATATTATTGATGTGTTACCTTTAAAATGCAATATACAGCAAAAGTATTGCTAAAAATTATCTTTGAAAGGTTTCTAGAATCCATGAATTTCAAATTCAGTAACAAGAACTAAGAACATTATAGACCTTGTCTAAAATCGCCCTCTGGAATGGTCAACAAATGGCTGTTTCATACAGTCATGCTCATGGGGATTATTTAGCAATGTTTTGTGATTTTAGCCATATTTTATCATAGTTTGAAAGGGATATGAATCGATCAGGCAAGATTAGCTTATGTGGCAATAATAAACAACCACTAACACTCATTGGCTTAAAGCTAAAATGGTTGTATGTTTTTGCTTTTGTTTCTTAACTTCTCACCCAAGTTACATATTTAAAAATAGTCATTTAGAGCCGGGCGCGGTGGCTCAAGCCAGTAATCCCTGCACTTTGGGAGGCCAAGACGGGAGGATCACGAGATCAGGAGATGGAGACCATCCTGGCTAACACGGTGAAACCCTGTCTCTACTAAAAAATACAAAAAACTAGCCGGGCGAGGTGGCGGGCACCTGTAGTCCCAGCTACTTGGGAGGCTGAGGCAGGAGAAGGGCATAAACCTGGGAGGCGGAGTTTGCAGTGAGCTGAGATCCGGCCACTTTACTCCAGCCTGGGCAACAGAGCGAGACTCTGTCTCAAAAAAAAAAAAAAAAAAAAATAGTCATTTAGAGTCTCTGAACTGTGTCACCATCCTCCTAATAAAGTAGCCACTATCAGAAATGTTCTCTCTAGAAGAAAACAAATAAACAAGCAATGTCACAAAGCATTCTCTGAATTTTAAATAGATTTAAATCACCTGGAAATTTAAATCACTTGTAAATGAGACAAATCATTTCCGGTCCCATTTCACTGGAAATAATCACAAAAAGAAACAACCTTAAAAAGATGGGGAAGTGCAAACCTACAAAGTGACTAAAAAGAAAAAAAGAGCTAGCATATTTGTGAAGAAATCTAATGTATATTAGACTCCCTATAAAATAAAAGACATTGAAACTTCTTATTGTGTAAATGTCAAGGTTCTGAAGTAAACATTAATTTTTCTGTGAGTCTTACTGGTTGGAAAATTAATTTATTTTTCATTTTCTGATATCAACTGAACATCAAAGTTGAATTTGGAATTTAGACTTCCATTTAGCAACCGGTTGAGAAAAAGAAAATGATTTTTTTTTCAAAGTTCAAAATGAAGAAAGATTCCTTGTAGAGCTAACTGAATGCAAATGGCACCATAAATTTGATTCCAGCTCTCTTGAAAATAAATTCCACATTTATGTGCTTCTGTAATTAGTTCCAATCAGCACACTATAAATATGTAAGGGTTTTATCCATCTATCACTTGCATCTTCGGTTTAAAGCTCTTCAGTTGAAATGGCAAACACAAATTCTGAGCAGATAATACTTCAATGTGGATTTGTCTAAGACTTAAAAGCTACAGATAATTCTTCCTTTGTTCTTGAGTTTTAGTCTTATTTATCCTATTGAATACAGTAATCGTTTCTGTCTAAAATTAGAGAATACTAAAAGAGATGATATTAACTTAGAATTGAAAAGAAATGAATTTTAGTTATCTTGAGGGCCTGGGAGTTAGGGATAAATCCTCATTACTACTAACCTAAAAGATTTATTAAATGACATTAATACACAAATGGGAAGAGAAAGAGTGCGTATTATATATATATAAGAGAAAGAGTGTTGGGTTTCTAATAATACTTTGCCTTTCTTATGGTACTGTTCTCCTATTTAAGTCAGTGTCTTTCAATGCATTTGCAACTATAAAATATTTAACAAGTTTCATATACAACCAGCAACAGCAAATAATATACCTTCGCATTGATCCCCTTAAAGGTTTAGAGATGAGTTGGGGCATGTCACTTCAGAGATGCTTGGCATCTTAAAATGTTCTCAGAATGGTGAGGCTTGAAAATATGCAGCTGGGGACAACAAGTATGATATAAAGTAAAAAGATTTTGCAAGGAATAGAAAGTACTGGATTTTGTAGGCCAAGTTAAATGTTTGTGTTTTTGGTCTATGAATAATAAGATGTAAAATACATTTTACAAATTCAGTGATATTACTAGATTTACATTTTAAAAAGATAAGTTTGTTTGCAGTGTAAAAACCAATCAGATTTGTGGGACAGAGTAAGCTATGTAATATATAAAGTATAGCTTTTCCATAACCATGCAATAATCATAACTATTATAGAGGGATTTTTTAATATAAAAATAAAAGTAATACCCACATAGAATAAGTATTTAAAAAAAAAAAAAACCTTGTTTTTGAATCATTGTGGAAGTTTTCTATCTGAATACATGCATGTGCCTAATATCTGAAAAGAGCAATAAATTAAAATTGTTATGTGATTCAAAAATAAACGACAGAACTAGAGGATGACGGGAAAATAAGATTCTTCAGAGTTCTTCCTGCTGCCGAAACGTCAATATGAACAGCTATCTACATTCAAAAGTACCTTCACAAGAGCTAAGGAAACCAGGTGAGCGATCACGATGCCTGACTGCACCACAATAATAAGAAAAGACGCATTGAAAAGGCATTGAAGAGGGTAGGAAAGACTGTTTTACACTACCCGTATCAACCCTCCCCGCAGCCCCGAGCAGCACACCATGCAAAGAGATACTCTTTGCTTCAGGGAAAGAGAGGAGGGTGAGCATAGGACTTTTCCCTGGACCTCAAAATGTGATCCCCACAGTAAAACTCAGAAGCAGGCAGGCTCCCATGGCCTTCAAAAACGGGTTAGACTCTTGAGAATAAACCTCCAGACCCACCTTGGTAGAAGTGGGGAACTTGCAGTACAAAGTTTAAGGCCTGTGAGACAAATTCAATCGCTAGTCCACACCATGGCCTGGCTTCAGTGGTCCCAGGACCCAGACAGCCTTCAGTGGCAGACAGGCTTTAGCAGTCCTGTGTTTCTGCTCTGCCCCAGAACCTCGGTGGTCACAGAAGACTGACTTCAGCTTAGTCTCAATGCCATACTGGCTGCAGCAGACTCAAACATTGGGCCTATCCAGTGCTTTGTCAACCACAATGGTCTCCAGGTTATGAAACATGCCAGACAGCCTGCCTAGAATCTCTGAATGGGCTGACCGTTGAAGGAATTTTCGGAAAAAGCTAGTCTCTAATGACTGGAATGAATACCCACTTTTTCAAATGTGCTGACAATGCATGGCCATAAGGAATAAGAAAAGAAGGAAAATATGACATCATTAAAGGGACAAAACAAAGTGCTAGTGATCAACCATAAACAAAGGAAGATGTATAAAGTACTTGACAAAGAATTCAAAATAACTGCTTTAAGGGGCCTCAGAGAACTTTAAAAACAAACACAGGGAACAATTCAAAGAAATATAAGGGAACAGAATTTAACAGAGATGGAAATGATTGAAACAAAACTGACACAAATTATTGAGCTGAAAAATACAATGAACAAAATGAAAATTATAATGCAGAGCATCAGCTGCAGAATTAATAGAATAAAGAATCTGCGAAATTGAAGGCAGGCTATTTGAAAATATACAGAAAAGAAAAAAAGGAATGAATAAAGCTTATGAGACTTAAGGACAGCATCATAAAGGCAAATGACTGAGTTATATAGAGGATAAGGTAGGAAAAAAAAGGTCAAGGAGTAGAAAGTTTATTGAAATAAATAATAGCAGAAAACTTTCCAAATCTGGTGAAAGATATAATTATCTAAGTACAGAAATGTCAAACATCTACAGATTCAATTCAAATAAGATGACCTCAAGACATATTATAATCAAACTGTCCAAAATCAAAGACAAAGAGAAGATCCTAAAAGCAGCAAGAGAAAAGAAGCAAGAAACAAAAGACAGTTTCCATAAGACTAGTGGAAGTTTTCTCAGCACAGCCCTTACAGGCCAGGAGAGACCAAGATCAGTACCTGAAGAGAAAAAAAAAAAAAAAAAAAAAAACAGAAAAAAACATTTTCAGTAAAGAATACTGTTCTCAGCAAAGTTACCCTTTAGAAATGAAGTAAAGAATTTTCTAGATAAATAAAGACTGAGGCAGTAAGCTTCATGACACCCATCTTATACTTTAAGTTCTATCAATGATAGACTGTATAAAGAAAATTTGGCACATATACACCATGGAATACTATGCAGCCATAAAAAAGGATGAGTTCATGTCCTTTGCAGGGACATGGATGAAACTGGAAACCATCATTCTCAGCAAAGTAACACAAGAAGAAAAAAACAAGCACTGCATGTTCTCTCTCATAAGTGGGAGGTGAACAATGAGAACACATGGACACAGGGAGGGGAACATCACACACCAGGGGTGGGGGACTGGGAGAGGGACAGCATTAGGAGAAATACCTAATGTAAATGACTAGTTGATGAGTACAGCAAACCAACATAGCACATGTATACCTATGTAACAAACTTGCCCGTTGTGCACGAGACCCATCTTATGAGAAATTATAAAGGAAGTCCTTCAAGCTCAAAGAAAAAAAGATACTAATAAGTAACATAAAAACATCTGAAAGTATAAAACTCACTGAAAAATATAAGTACATAGTTAAATTCAGAATATTACTGTAATGGTGATGTGTAATTCACTTATATCTGTAATATAAAGGTTAAAAGATAAAACTATTAAAAATATAATTGCTATAATAATTTGTTAAGCAATATGAAATATAAAAAGATGTAAATCACATAAAAATGTAAAATATTACGGAAGGGGAGTAAAAGTATAGAGGTATTTTATGTGATCAAACTTAAGTTATTATTGGCTTAAATAAGCTGTTTAATGCATAATTTTTAAAGCTTCCTGGTAACTACAGCAAAGACTTATAGTAGATACACACACAAAAAAAATGAAATTCAAAAAATAAAAATATACCACTGGAGAAAACTACTTAACAATAAAGGAAGATAATAGCAAAAGAAGAAGAAAGAGGAAAAGGATATACAAAACAAGTAGAAAAAAATAGCAAATTATCAGTATAAAGTCAATATATGTCAATAATCACCTTTAAAATAAAGGGATCAAATTCTCGAATAAAAACACATTGAGTTAAAGAATGGATGAAAAGTAAACACAACACAACTGTATGCTGTCTATAAGAGACTCACTTCAACTGTAAAGACACACATGGAGCGAAAATGAAACAGAAAAACATATTCTGTTCAAATAAAATCAAAAGAGATTAGAATTCCTGTATTAGATAAAATATGTTTAAATCAAAAACTGTAAAAGGAGACAAAGAAGATCATTATATAACAATAAAAGGGTCAATTCAAAAAATAATGACTAAAACGTACAAATTTGTAAACACATCACACACAAATAAAACCACAAATAAATGACATAACATACTGTATAGGGAAAGATATCTTCAAACTTGATGGGTGTTTTGTTTGTTTGTTTGTTTTTGTGGAAGCAGTAGTTTGGAACACTTTTATACCTGCCATGGAATTGTAACTTTCGAAAAACTCAGAAGACGCATTTCTTACAAACCCAATAGTACATATTATGTTATATTTTATTATACTATGCTGTAGTAGAGTATATCATATTACAGTATATGTTATGCTGCATTATATGTTAAATAACATTATGTTATAAAAGTTTTATTTCCCTCTCTATACTAATATGAATATTTTTGTACTAAAGTAGTCAAATTTAATTGTGTAAACAATTGTAAAATTTAAGTCTAATTGGTACAAGTCAATAGAAGCCTATTCTATTACTCATATATTGTTAACAAGAAAACAAACATGTAAAAAAATGCAGTTCTTGTCTAATTTGTCAGTGGTCATATGACTTCAGTAAACATCCAGAACATGCCATTTTAAGTTATTGCCTGTTAATAACTTGAGATAATTTTATTAAATATTAATAAAATGTAATGTATGACAAACATGTCATCAGGAACTACAAAAGGACTCTCATTATAAAGAAATGTTAAATATAAGTAAATAATAACATTCAAAAACCAAATTTTTATTCTCTGATAACCATAAAAGCAAAAATAATGAAGTCTCAGGGATCATCCTAAGATTTCTGTTCACATATTCTGGAAGGCCAGGAATGACCTCCAGATGAGGTCATAATTGTCCAATTTATAATTTCTTATAAAATGATCTTTCTCATACTCGGCAGTCTCCATTAATACATTAAGTTATAGCAGGTATTAATTAATGATGGGTACCCTTTTCTTGACATAGTGAATCTCAAAAATATTTTGTGTCTCCCTGGATTAGGGACTCTGAGAGAATGCTAAAATCAAGAATAGGAAATACTTAAAGATTTCATTAACCTCAAAGGTAATGTCTGATCTGTTTTGAAGCTGTAATTCACAACAGTCACATTAGAAACAAGTTCAAATCAGGTGACTTAATCGGGTGTTTATCGAGTGCACCATCCAGCATCCAGCATGAACATTCAGAAAGTAAATAAACCCAAGTATAAGCTATTACAGGACTTGCAATCATATTCCTCCACAGAACAGGCACTTACAATTTTAAATTAATAATCATTACTAGACATTCTGTATGATTATTTCTATCAATATCAAACTGAGCCATTCATATAAGTGAGTGTTGTGCTTTAAAATTTTCTAAATCAATTTACATGCATTTAAAATATTAATTCCTGTTCTTATTCTAAAAATATAGCACATATATTTAATATGTAAAATGCGCAACAAAAAGGAAGATAGCATATACTGTTGCTTCATGATGGTGATTAAATATCTATACTGAGGTATTATGTCTCTCTTTTAACCATGAATGTTATCATAAGTATATAGACGGTTTTACCATTTTAACTAATCAAAATATCATTGTCGTCTACCAAAACTGTTTTGTTTGTTTGTTTGTTTTTTCCTCCAAGACAGCTGACTAGAAGCATTTCAAGCATTCCTCCTCCACTTGGCAGAACCAAAATAGTATGTGGACAATCACACTTTGAATATATTATTCAGGAAGGAACACAGGACTTCAACAGAAAGTTGAAGGGAAGTCCTCAAATCTGGGAAGAAAAAAGAAAATGGGCAGGCTGAGTGGCTAGGATCAGCCAGGAGCTGGGTGCAAATCCTCAATATGGAAAAGGATGAGTGTGTGTGCTTCCATGGTCCACTTTCCTACTGTGGAATTGTGCGGGTTGAGGAACAAGGGGAGTACCTGAACCTCCCAATCCCTGAATCTAGCTTGAGAAGCAGCCAGAAGACTGAGAAGGAATTGCTTCAGGAGTGTTTCGTGCCCCTTTATAGACCTGGGATGCCATTCTTGAGCCTAGCTCCGAGCCAACTGTGCATGGTCCTTGAGAGCAGCAGCATTGGTCCTGGCTGGTAGGGATGCTTAGCAGGCAGTTATGAAAATGGGACTTTACTGCAGAATAGGTTACCACAGTAGTTCTGAGAATTGAGTGTGGAGTGGGATCTAGCCACTAGTGGAGCTGGGCACCCTGAGGATTGCCTTGTCCTCTCCTGACGAGCGTGGTGCTTGTACCTACCATTAGGAGGCTTGGGTTCAAGGTTGCCTGGTTCAGCTCTGCCAAACTTCTCCGCACTCTCTGAAACAGTGCGGGATCCATGTTCATGGGTGTTCCACAAATCAATCCACCACGTGGGACACCCAAGCACTTCCCTCAGGGAACATAAGTCAGATTTATATATCCTACCACTAGCCCCACAGCTGTATTATTATTATTTTTTTTTTACCTGTCAGTGCCACCTACTGGCCTAGAGGATAGCCCATGTATTTCGTTACCATTATAACAACTGCTAGCACAAAAACATTCAGGAACTACAAAAGGATCTCATGACCACTGCTACTGTCATCACCCACAACACCCCAGGTTCCAAGGATGCCAAAAGCCCACTCACCTCCTTATTGCACCACTGCTGCTACTGGCATCTGAGAAAGCCACTCAGAAGCCCAGGAACCAGCCTGCCTGGAACTGCCACCTCAGGTGCCAGCATACCTGACCCCAGGTCACAATGATAAACATGCTGAGCCCACCACTACTATGAATGAAACCTGAAGAGCTTTTAGGCATTCCATTCCTCAGCACAACTTCCCCACATCCCCCACCCATGACGGCACCCTAACTGCTGAGGAACCCACAGATACCAAGGCTAGGTATAGCCAAGGAAATCTTACACAGTCTTCATCACTGCAAAGAACCAGAGTCAAATGCCGTACCAAGTAAATAGCACAGTAATATGTTCAAGAAAAAAAATCCCCTCCCATGAAAGTAATTTTAAATTAAAAAGAAGCAACTGTTGCTCCAGAGCAAAAAACAAAGTAATATGACACCTTCAGAGAAACACAATAGTTCTTCAGAAGTAAGTGTTAACAAAAAATGTCATTGAAATGTCATATAATAAATTCAAAATATTGATTTTAATGAAGTTCAATGAGATGCAAGATAAATTTAAAAACCAATACAAAGAAATAAAAAAAAAATCAGGATATAAATGAGAACTTTACCAGGGAGATTGATATCTGAAAAAAGAAAAAAAATATCTCTCTCTCTCACACACACACACGTACATATATACAAAAATTCTAGACCTCAAAACTTTATCAAATGAATTTTTAAAAATTTCAAAAGCCTCAACAATGATAAGATCAAGCAAAAAAATTTTACAACTTCAGAAAAGGTCTTTTGAAATAATACAGTCAGACAAAAATAAAGAAAAAAGAAATTAAAAAGAATGTGCATAGGCTTCAACACAGTTGAGACTACATCAGGCAATTGAACTTAAGAATCATATTCCCCAGGGGTAAATACAAATTAAAATATTTTGAAGACCTATTTAATAAAATAGTTAATGAAAATTTCCCATCTATCAAGAGATTTAATCATCCAGGTATAGTAGGACCAATAATCCCTAGGAAATGTATTGCAAAAAGAGCTTTACCACAAATTGTAATCAGTCTAAAGTCAAAGTGAAAGAATTCTAAAATTAACAAGAGAAAAGCATCTAGTCGCTTATAAAGAAAGCCCATCAGACTAACAAGCAGACATCTCAGCAGAAATCATACAGGACAGAAGAGAATGGGAAGGCATGTTAGAACTGCTGAAATAAATAAAACTTCTAGCCCAGAACTCTATATCCAGCAAAATTAAGGTTTATAAATAAAGGAGAAATAAAATCTTTCCCAGCCACACAAATGCTGAGGGAATTCATCACCACCAGACTAGTCCTACAAGAAATAATCAAGAGTCCTAACTAGAAATGAAAGAATAATATTCACCACTGTAACAACATATGAATATATAAAACTCACAGGTAAAGCAATCACACACAAAAAAGAGAAATAAATCAAATAATAAGGGGCCAGGTGCAATGGCTCATGCCTGTAATCCCAGCACTTTGGGAGGCTGAGGTGGGCAGATCACTTGAGGTCAGGAGTTCCGGATCAGCTTGGCCAACATGGTGAAAGCCTACATCTACTGAAAATACAAAAATTAGTCAGGGGTGGTGGCGGGCACTTGTAGTCCCATTTACTTGGGAGACTGAGGCAGAAGAATCGCTTGAACCCAGGAGGTGGATGTTGCAGTGAGCCAAGATTGTACCACCATACTCAGTATCAAAAAAAAAAGAAATCAAATAATAATACTACAGAGTTCCACTGAATCAAAGATAAGTAGACACAGAAAAAAATTAAAACAATTAAGAATATAACAGGAGCAAAACCTCACATACCAGTATTAACCATAAATGTAAATGGATTAAATGTTCCACTTAAGAGATATAGATTGATGTAACTGATGTAAAAAGTAATGATCTAACTATATACTACTTACAATAAATACACCTTACTTGTAAAGACACAGAAAGATTGAAAGTAAAGGTGTGGAAAAAGATATTCCACACAAACAAAATACAAAATTAAGAATAACTATGTTAATATTAGATAAAACGACTTTAAATTGAAACCAATTTTTAAAAAGGTCATTATATATGATAAAGCTATCAATTCATCAAGAGAATATAATAATTTGAAATATATATGTACCCATTCATATATGTACCAGATTCATAAAACAAATGTTACTAGACCCAAAGAAATAGACAGACAGCAATGAAATAATAGGATTTCAACATCCCACTCAAAGCCTAGATAGATCATCAAGACATAAAATCAACAACAAAAATTAACCCACTGGATTTAAATTGCACATTAGACCAAATAGACCTAATATGCATTTACAGAATATTCTACCCAACAACCACATAATACAGATAGTTCTCATCAGCACATGGAATATTCTCTTAGATAGGCTATGTATTAGACCACAAAACAGGTCTCAACAAAGTAAAAGCAAAACAGAAATCATATCAAGTATTTACTCAGATCACAGTGAAATTCAAGTAGAAAACAATACCAAAGAAGTATTTGTAAATTATACAAATACATGGAAATTATAAAACACATTTATGAATGATCATTGGGCCAACAAATAAGATGGAAATTTAAAAATTTCTTGAAACAAATAAAAGTGGAAATGCAGCTTACCAAAACTGCTGACATACAACACAAGTAGTGCAAAGAGTGAAGTTTACAGCTTTAAATGCTTACATAAAAAGTAGAAAGGTTAAAAATAAACAACCAGGCATCATACCTCAATGAACTAGAAAAGCAAGAATAAATCAAACGCAAAATTTGCTCAAGAAAATAAATAACAAATGTAAAAGATATTAAGATCTAAACAAAAATTACAATATTAAGATGTAAACAAAAAATTACAAAGGATTGAAGAAATAAACAGTTGATTCATCAAAAAGATGAAGATAATTGATAAACTCCTAGCTAGTCTAAACAGGAAAATAAGCATGAAGATCCAAATAATCAAAATCAAATATAACAAATGAGATTACAACTGATACCACATAAACAGAAAGATCATCAGAGACTATTACCAACTGTATGCTCACAAACTAGAAAACCTAGAGGAAACAGAAAAATTCCCAAACATACCACTTTTTAAGATTTATCAAAAAGAAATAGAAAACCTGAACAGACCAATAATGATGAGTGGTGAGACTGTAGCAGTTTTAAAAAATCTCCCCAACAAAGAAAAGCCCAGGACCAGATGAATTAGAAGCTGAATTATTCTACCAACGTACAAAGAGGAACTAATAGAAATCCTCCTGAAATTGTCAACAAAAACAAGATACAAAGAGAGAATTATCCCTAACTTATTCTACAAGGCCAATATCTCTTTCATACCAAAATCAGACAAGCACACAATGAAAGAAGAAAACTGCAGACCAATATTCCTGATTAACATGGATGCAAAATCCTCATCAAAATACTATCCAATCAAATCCAACAGTGTATCATAAAGATAATAAATGACAATCAAGTGGGTTTTATACCAGAAATGCAAGGATAATTCAACATATGCAAATGTATAAATATGAACATCATATAAACAAAAGTACGCAACTCATATGAGCATCTCAATAGATGTAAAAAAAGCATTTGATAAAATCCTGTGTGTCTTCATGCTAAACACCCTCAACAACTTAGGCGTAGAAGAAACATCCTTCAAGTGATAAAGGCCAGAAGATGGCTAACTAGAAGCAGCTAGTGTATGCCACTCCCAGAGAGAGGAGATAGTGTGGTGAGTAAACACTATATTTTTTTTTAACTGAATTGTCAAGAATACTTTGTGATTCATTAAAGAAGCAACGGGACCCACGGAGAACAGAGAAGTGAGATAGGACAGCCACCCACCTGGGATTGGCATGGAACCAAGTGAGGCTCCCTACCATAGGGAAATGGTGAGTGAGCAAGAGCCCCTGGCTCTTCTCACAGACACACTTCTGCCACAGATCTTTGCAAACCTGGGCATCGTGTATCTCCCTTGATACTCTTCCCTTCCTGGGACCTCCAGAGTGACAGAGAATGTTGCATGGAGTATGGGCAGAGCCTCCAATAAGACACACAGAGTCCCAGGGGCCTTGGACCCCTGAGCGCCTTGACAGCAGTGGCTGTAGCTCTACCAACAAGGGAGGCCAGGCTCTTTCACACTCCCCAGGAAAGGGGCCTCATCCGTGGTACTGAGGAGTGAATGGTGCATAGGCTTGGCCTCTGCTACGCCTCATTATAGACAAAGACAATTGGCCTAGGACCTTAGCACAGCCATCCCAAGCTGCCTGAGCTCTTAGGCCAGTGGCAGTTCTGCATTTCCCTGGGACAGAACTCCCAGAGGAAAAACACAGGTCTGACATTTTTGCTGCTGCTGCTGCCCCCAACCCAACTGCCTTCAGACTCTGTAGGGAGCAGAGAGATGAAGGACTATTGCAGGCCTCCAGCACAACAGAGCTGCCTTCCAGAAAAGTGGCCAGACTGTGTTGTATATGAACCCCGATCCTGTAACTCCTCAGTGGCCAGGATCTCTCAACCTGGCCCCCTAGCGTAGCTGCCCTGCCCCTGCCAGGGCATAGCACATCAGTTGGTGGAGGCTCTGCATTTGTCTGAGAAGTAAATATCAGAGACATCCCCCCCTCCTTCTGCCACTGCCGATGCAGCAGTAATGCCCTTAGTGCCCTCTAACTGGGGAAGAAACAAGCAGCCTACATGCTTTACTCATACGTCCAGCATGCTACAGTCACCACAGGGAATTGAGATGAGTCTCTCTTCTCAGTGAGTCCCCAACCCCCTGCTCTTCACCAGGCAGGGACCCCTGGTTTGGGCCTGAAATGCAGCCACCATGCCCTGGGCTCATTGTTCCCATTGGCAGGTGCTCTTCATTGCTCTAGGGTGGAGCTCCAAGAGACAAGGAAAAGGCCTTCTCCCATTACCACTACCAAAGTCCTAGTCCCTGCTTCCCCCAAGCTTGAGATGGAAAAAAGCCTGAGCTGGCCCCATGGCTGTGGTGCACCGCCCAAGAGTGCCAAGCTAAGATCTGTAGCCAGCACTCAAGTAAGAGAGGAGCTCACACTCTCAGAGCCCTGAGAGGGGGCATGGCTACAAACAGGAGGAAATACAGAGGAGCTGCCTGGCCGAGCAAAAGCCTACCTAAAGGACATTATGCTTAAGCGTCATCTACTGGATCACAGCCCAAACTTCAACAACAAAAATACTTAGATAATAGTACTATATCCCCCTGTGGAACCAAGAACAAGAATTCAGCCAAAAATAACAATGCTGCACAAAGCCTTGACCCTCTGAAAACATGAAGAAATGGAGCCAACTGACCTCAAATTACACACCAAGGTAAAGGGAACATTGATCCACAGAGATGAGAAAGCACCAGTGCAAGAATTCTGGCAACTCTAAAAACCAGAGTGTCTTCTTACCTCCAAATACCACAGTAGCTCCCCAGCAATGGTTATTAGTCAGAAGGAAATAGCTGAAGTAAAAGACATAGAATCTGGAGTCTGGATAGCAATTAAGATCCTTGAGATTCAGAAGAATGTTGAAACAAATTCCAAGGATTCTATGGAATCCAGTTGTATTAGTCAGTTCTCACATTGCTGTAAAAAATACCTGAGACTGGCTAATTTATAAAGAAAAAAAGGTTTAATTGGCTCATGATTCTGCAGGCTGTACAGGAAGCATGGCAGCAACTGCTCAGCTTCTTGAGAGGCTTCAGGAAATTTACAATCATGGCAGAAGGTGAAGGGGAAGCCAGCACTTCACATGGCCAGAGCAGCAGGAAGTGAGAGAGCAGGGGAGTTGCCAGACACTTTCAGATGACCATATCTCATGAGAATTCACTCTATCACAAGAACAGCACCAAGGGGGAATTCTGCTCCCATGATCCAATCACCCACCAGACCCTGCCTCCAGTGGTGGGGATTACAATTTGACATGAGATTTGGGCAACGGCACAGGCTAAACCATATTATTTCCTCCCTTGGCCCCTCTCAAATCTCATGTCCTTCACACAGCAGTCCCCCAAAGTCTTAACTCATTCCAACATTAACTCAAAAATCCCAAAGTCCAAAGTCTCATCTCAGACGAGACTAGTTCCTTCTGTGCTGAGCCTGTAAAATAAAAAAATGTGTTACTTCCAAGATATAATGGGGGTAAGGTATTGGGTAAATATTCCCATTCTAAATGGGAAAAATCAGCCAAAAACGGGGCTAAAGGCCCCATGCAAATCTGAAACCCAGTAGGGAAGTCACTAAACTCTAAAGCTCCAAGATAATCTTTGAATTCATGCTCCACATCCAGGATACATTGGTGTGAGGGGTGGGCTCCCAAGGCCTTGGGCAGCTCTGCGCCTGTGGCTTTGCAGGGGTCAGTCTCCACAGCTGCTCTCATGGGCTGCTGTTGAACACTTTCAATTTTTCCAGGCACATGGTGCAAGCCCTCAGTGGCTCTACCATTACAGGGTCTGGAGAATAGTGGCGCTTTTCTTACAGCTCCACTAGGCAGTGCCCCAGTGGGTACTCTATGTGGAGACTCCAGCCTCACATTTCCCCTTCTACTCTCCTAGTATGGGTTCTCCATGATGACTCCATCCCTGCAGCGGGCTTCTGCCTGAACATTCCAGATTTTCCATACATCCTCCAAAATATAGACAAAGGATCCCAAGCCTCAACTCTTGTAGTCTGTGAACCCACAGGCTTACCACCACATGAAAACCACAAAGACTTATGGCTTGCACCCTCTAAAGCAGTGGCCTGAGCTGTATGTGGGTCCCTTTAGCCATGGTTGGAGCTGGAGTGACTGGGATGCATGCAGTAGTGTCCTGATGCTGCACAGGGCAGTGAAACCATGGGCCTGGCCCATGAAGCCATTCTACTCCTAGGCCTCTGGGCCTGTGATGGGAGGGTCTGACATGAAGGTCTCTGAAATGCCTTCAAGGCAAAACAATTTGACATCACATTTGGGTGGGAACACAGACTCAATCCAAAGAACCAGTAAAATGTTTCAAGGGAAGAAAGATAAAATAGCCGTTTTAATGAGGAGCCAATCTGAGCTGATTGAACTGAGAAACTCACTACAAATATTTCATAATAAAATGTAAAGTTTTGACAGCATCGTACGTCAAGCTGAGGAAAGAATCTCTGAGTTTGAATGCTGGTTCTTCAAATTAATTCACTCAGAAAAAAATTAGAAAAAATAATTTTAAAATGAGCAAAACTCCTGAGAAATATGGTATTATGTAAATATAACAAATCTACGAATCATGTGCATTCTTGAAAGAGGGAGAGAGAGCAAGTAACCTGGAAATTCTATTTGAGGATACTGCCCACAAAATTCCACCCCCTAACCCTAGAGAGATTGACATGCAAATTCAGGAAGTTCAAAGGACCCCCACAAGATACTAAATGAAAAGACCATCCCCAAGACACACAGTTATGAGATTCTTCAAGGTCAGAACAAAAGAAAAAGTATGAAAGGCAGATAGAAAGAAGGGCCAGATTACCTACAAAGGGAACCTCATCAGGCCAACAGGAGATCTTTGAGCAGAAACCCTGCAAGACAGAAGAGATTGGGGACCTATATTCAGGATCCTTAAGGAAAAGAAATTACAACCAAGGATTTTATATCCAACCATACTAAGCTTTATGAGTGAAGGAGAAATAAAATTCTTTTCAGATAAGCAAATTCTAAGCAAATTCATTACCAACAGGCCTGTATAACAAGAGGTCCTTAAGGGAGCATACAACATGGAAATGAAAGGTCATTTCCAGCCATCACAAAAGCACACTCAAGTATATAGACCATCAATATTATAAAACAAATCCCCAATCAAGATGTAAAAACAGCTAACATCATGATGACAATCAAATCTGTACATATCAATATTGGACTAAAATATAAATAGGTTAAACAACCTACCTAATATGTACAGAGTGGCAAGTTGCATAAAGAAGCAAGACCCAACTCTAGGCTATCTTCAAGAGATCCATCTCACATGGAAGGACACCCACAGGCTCAAAGTAAAAGGATGGAGAAAGAGCTATCAAGCAATAGGAAATTTTTAAAAAGCAGGGCTTGCTATTTTTATTTTAGACAGAATCAACTTTAAACCAAAAACAATCAAAAAAGACAAAGCAGAGCATTACATAATGATAAAAGATTCAGTTCAACAAGAAGACTTAACTATCCTAAATATATATGCACCCAACATTGGAGCACACAGATTCATAAAACAAAATCTTAGAGATTGGCAAAGAGACTTTCATTACCACTCAATAATAATAAGAAACTTCAGCACTCCAACAAATGTATTGGGCAGATCATCAGGGAAGAATATTGACAAAGATACTTAGATCTAAACTAGTTACTAGACCAAATGGATCTAACAGACAACTACAGAGCAATCCATCTAACAAAAACAGAATGCACATTCTTTTCATTTGTAGATGGCACATACTCTAAAATGTATCTTATACTTGCCATAAAGCAATTTCCCACAAATAAAAAAAATCATACCAACACTATGGGACCACAGTGCAATAGAAACAGAAATCAGTACTAAGAAAATCTCTCAAAACCGTACAATTATGTGGGAATTAAACAATTTGCTCCTGAATTTGGGGTAAATAATAAAATTAAGACAGAAATCAATAAATTCTTCAAAACTAATGAAAACAAAGACACCACATATCAGAATCTCTGGGACACAGCTAAAGCATTTTTAAGGGAAAAGATAACAGTGCTAAACACATTAAAAAGTTAGAAAGAGCTCAAACTAACAAGCTAATATCACACCTAGCCAAACTTGAAAAGCAAAAGCAAACTAACTCCAAAGCTAGCAGAAAAATAAATTAACCACAATCAGAACTAAACTGAATGAAATGGAAACAAGAAAACTCCATAGACTTTGCCCAAAGGCTGCTAGATATAGTAATAATAATAGTAATAATAATAACTTCAACAATGTTTCAGGTTACAAAATCGTGGACAAAAATTAGTCACATTTTTATACACCAATAATCATCCAGCTGATAATAAAATCAAGAAGGCAATCTCATTTACAATAGCTACCAAAAATTTAATACCTAAGAATGTAATTAATCAAACTGGTGTGAGATCTGTACAGGAAAACAAAAACACTGATGACAGAAACTGTAGATGACACAAACAAATGGAAAAACATCCATGCTTATGGATTGAAAACACTGATATTTTTGAATGAACATTTTGCTTCATGCAATCTATAGATGTAGTTCCTATCACAATAACAATATTATTTTTCACAGAGAGAAAAAACAATCCAAAAGTTCTTATGAACCAAAAAAGAGCCTGGAATAACCAAGGCAATTCTAGGCACAAAGAGTAAATCTGGAGGCATCACATTTCCTGACTTAACATTACTATAGTAACCACAAAATCATGTTACTGGCATGAAAATTGACTTATAGTTTAATGGAACAGAATACAGAACCCAGAAATAAAGACAATATGTACAGCCAACTTATATATGCCAAAGTTGCAAGTACATACATTGGGGAAAGGACACCCTTTTCAATAAACAGTGCTTGGAAAATTGGAGAACTGTATGCAGAAGAATGAAACAGTACCCCAATCTTTCACCATATAAAAAATCCAATGCAAGATCTATCAAAGAGTAAAATGTAAGACCTGAAACTATAAACATAGTGGAAGAAAACCTAGGGAAAACTCTGGTGGACATTGGTCCAGGCAACAAATTAATATCTAAGATGTCAATATCACAGTCCACAAAAACACAAATCAACAAATAGGACCAAATAAAACTATACAGCTTCTGCACAGCAAAAGAAATACTCAATAGAGTTGACAGCCAACTTGTAGAATAGGATAAAATATTTACCACATGTGCATCCAACAAGGTTCTAATATCCAGAATATACAAGGATCTCAACAACCACCACCATCACCAAGAAAAAAAAAAAGCAACCTCATTTAAACATAGGCAAGGACCTGAATAGACACTTTTCAAAAGGAGACATACAAATGTCCATCATTAGGAAGACCATCATTAATAACAATTTCCTAAAAAAGATGTTGCCGAGAATATGTAGACAAGGGAATGCTTATACACTATTGGTTAGAATGTAAATTAATGCAACATCTATAGAAGGCATTATTGATGTTTCTCAAAGAGCTAAAAACACAACTACCATTCAATTCAGCAATCCCACTACTACTTATCTACCCAAAGGAAGTCATTATTTTTTAAAAAACTGCGCTTTTATGTTGACTACAGAATTATTCACAATAATGAACATATGGAATCCACCTAAGTGTTCATCAAACGATGACTGGATAAATAAAATGTGGTACATATACACAATGGAATACTACTCGGTTTTAAAAATAATGAAATTACGTATTTTGTACAGCATGAATGGAACTGGCAGCCATTATTTCAGTTAATCAGGCAAGACACAGAAAAACCAATACTGCTTCTTTTCAATTACAATTTGAAGCTAAATAATGGGTGCACATGGATGTAGAGTGTGAAATGATAGACAATGGTGTCTTGGAAGGGTGAGGGTGTGGGAGGCAGGTGGAGGATGAAAAACTACTTAATGGGTACAATGTACACAGTTTGGGTGATGGATACCCTAATTGCTCTGACTTCACCACTATGCAATCTATGCATTTAACAAAATTAAACTGTACCTCATAAATTTATATAAATTTAGAAAAAGGAATCCACCAGAAAAAAGTATATATCATTATCAAAATATGTTTTGCATGTAATATTTTATTGCACTAAAGGATTTCACCAGAACAACTATTGTAGAAGGATAGTATATTCGAAATCATTATTTAGCCTTTTTCTGAAATATTCTTATCATTTCATCTTATTTATTATACAGTCCTCTCACTGGAGGATCAGTAAGTTTATAGATGCTCTCCCTCTTGAAGCATTACTCCAAAACTAGCAGCAAAATTATTTTCTATTTGTAAGCATTTTTAAAAGTTAATTTTATTCTTATTTCAATAGTTTTGGGGTATAGGTGGTTTGGGGTTACATGAGTAAGTTCTTTAGTCACGATTTTTGAGATTTTGGTGCATCTGTCACCAGAGCAGTGTACACTGTATCTAATATGTAGTCTTTTATCCCTCACCCTGCTCCTAACATCCCCGACTCAGAGTTCCCAAAGTTCAGTATATGATTTGTTTGCCTTTGCATTTTCCTAACTGAGCTCCCACTTATAAGTGAGAACATACAATATCTGATTTTCCATTCCTGAATTATTTCACATAGAATAGTGCCCTCCAGCTTCATTCAAGTTGCTGCAAGAAACATTATTTCATTCCGTTTTATGACTGAGTAGTATTCCATGGTGTATATGTATCACATTTTTTTAATCCACTCATTGGTTGATGGACATTTAAGTTGATTCCATACCTCTGCAATTGCAAATTGTGCTGTTATAAACATGCGTGTGCATGTGTCTTCTTCATATAATGCTTTATTTTCCTTTGGGTAGATGGCTGGATCGAATGGTAGTTCTACATTTAGTTCTTTAAGGAATCCCCATACTGTTTTCCATAATGGTTGTATTAGTTGACATTTCACCAGCAGTGTTCAAGTGTTCCCTTTTCTCCACATCCATGCCAACATCTATTGTTTTTTGACTTTTATATCATGCCCATTCTTGCAGGAGTAGGGTGGTCTCTCATTGTGATTTTAATTTGCATCTCCCTAACAGTGATGTGGAGCAGTTTTTCATGGGTTTGTTTGCTTTTTATATAACTGCTTTTGAGAATTGTCTATTCATGTCCTTTGCCTACTTTTTTATGGGATTATTTGTTTTCTTCTTGCTAATTAGTTTGAGTCCTTTATGGATTCTGGGTATTAGTCCTTTGTCAAATGCATAGGTTGTAAATATTTTCTCTCACTCTGTGCGTTGTCTGTTTACTCTTCTGATAATTCATTTTGCTGAGCAGAAGCTTTTTAGTTTAATTAGGTCCCATTTATTTCTTTTTGTTGCATTTTCTTTTGGGGTCTTAGACATAAATTATTTGCCTAAGCCGATGACTAAAAGAGTTTTACAATATTATCTTCAAGAATTTGTATGGTTTCAGATGTTAGATTTAAGTCTTTGATTCAACTTGAGTTGATTTTTGTATAGGTGAGAGATGGAAATCCAGTGTCGTTCTACATGTGGCTTGCCAGTTTTTCCAGCACCATTTATTGAATAAGATGTCCTGTCCCCAATTTGTTTTGTATGCTTTGTTGAACAGTTGGTTATGTAATCATTTTAAAAATGTGAAAATCATCACCCTAAGGGCATATATTAACTGTGACTTTGAATATATTTCTAGAACAATAAAACCGAATGTTTATTCCAATTTTCATGCACAACAGTTGAAGACATATCTTTACAAATTAAATTAAATTTTACATGTTTTCAACTAAGCCTCTGAAAATTATAATGCTCCTTAAGGCTTGACTTTTATTAATAGTTTATGAGAAAGAGCATATCTGTGATTAGTAACAAAGAAGATTTATGTAATCTATTGTACTGCTAACTTTCCTCTATGTAGAAGTTTATAGTTTGTATGTCTGCTAAATTTGTAGCTTTAAAAACTAAAATATATGCAAACTAGTCTATTACTTGAAAAGATGTTACTAGTTGGAGAATTCTAGTAATGAGACAAAAATTCCAAGCTCTTTGACTAGAAACCAAAACAAATTTAGCTTTGTATATTCTCTCTGAGACACATAGACTATAAACCATATTGACAGGTAATATTAGTCTAAATTCTTCATATTTTGGTGGAGTGGGCTTCCACTGGAAGTTGGAAGTTACAGCATTTCACCCTATCTCTGCTAAGAATAGTTGAGCAAATCACTGAACAGACCAAATTGTGAAGTTCCTATACACGTCTGTACGATTCTTATTTAGACTAGGACTCTATAGCTCTTTACAAGCTAATATCTTATTATTTTAACATTAACATTCCCAGAAGTAAATATATATGTGTGTGTGTGTGTACGTATATATATATTTTACTCACAGATACATATTTACTATGTATGGGTTTATTGAATAATTTATACATCGTTAACTATATTTGGGTTTATCTGCCCGAGACTATGACCATGTGTGTCAAATAAGTGACATTTATAAAGCCTTTATACATTAAGTGAACAGAACTTCAAAGCTTGACTTAAACTCAAAATATTCTATGTGATACAAATGCAGACTCTATTATTTCAAATTTAATTGATTTAGGAATTCATGCTGTATTTTTTTTTTTTTTTTTTTTTACTAGTATAAGTTTGTAAGTATAAAGAGGCCACCACTAGTTCAGAAAATGTAATATTCGGATTTACATATCAAAACAATTAGACAATTATTGGTATAACATTTCAAATCATTTATGTTTTGGGGTGATTTTTACACTCATTATTTACCTCATAATTTTCTTAGGCTTGAGAAGCTAAGGAAGATCTAAATCATTCCTTTGATTACCAATCAGAACAAAAGAGAAATCTAAAATGAAAGTTAAAAAGTTTTCACGCCTGTAATCCCAGCACTTTGGGAGGCTGAGGCGGGCAGATCACGAGATCAGTAGATCGGGACCATCCTGGCTAACACGGTGAAACCCCATCTCTACTAAATATACAAAAAACTAGCCGGGCGAGGTGGTGGGCGCCTGTAGTCCCAGCTACTCGGGAGGCTGAGGCAGGAGAATGGCGTAAACCCGGGAGGCGGAGCTTGCAGTGAGCCGAGATCCGGCCACAGCACTCCAGCCTGGGTGACAGAGCGAGACTCCGTCTCAAAAAAAAAAAATAATAGTGAGACAAAAGAGTACCAAATGGTAACAAAGTGATAATAAAGAGATAAAGAAGGAGAAGGAAAGGAGGAAGAGAAGGACGAGGAAAGAGGAAGAAGAGGAAAAGAAGAAACGTGTGTAACGAGAGTAATACTGACCAGCGATTTAGAGTTAGTGTAAATATCCTCTAACACACAGGGACCGTGAAACAGCAAGAGCTCTCTTACTGAAATACTCAGCAACAGAGTTTATTTTTATATAGCATACAAGTTTCTTTAGACCTTAACTTTAATTCTATTTCCAGCTAACTAAATATTATCTAACTTCACAAGCTGACACGTGAAAATAAACTTTAATCATTGAAGCATTTTTGACAGGCATTCATTCATTCAACAAGATTTTCCATTTTGTGCTGTGTTTTGGGTTATTTTCTCAACATGTGAAAAAGCATGTTTAAATACTGTCTTCACAGAGCAGTTCTTAAATTATAAGTTGCATGTGAATCACTAAGAATCTTGTTAAATTGTCAATGTTTGAGGCATAGCAAAGTGAATTTATTACTTTGTTAGAAAATGAACCCCAGTCGGGCGCGGTGGCTCAAGCCTGTAATCCCAGCACTTTGGGAGGCCGAGACGGGTGGATCACGAGGTCAGGAGATCGAGACCATCCTGGCTAACACGGTGAAACCCCGTCTCTACTAAAAATACAAAAAATTAGCCGGGCATAATGGCGGGCACCTGTAGTCCCAGCTACTCGGGAGGCTGAGGCAGGAGAATGGCGTAAATCCGGGAGGCGAAGCTTGCAGTGAGCTGAGATCCGGCCACTGCACTCCAGCCTGGGTGACAGAGCCAAACTCCGTCTCAAAAAAAAAAAAAAAAAAAAAAATGAACTCCAGGAATTAGAACCTTTAACCATGATCTATAAACCAAAAAGTGTCTGAGACAGATCTCAATCAATGTAGAAATTTTTTTTTATCAAGGTTAAAGACATGCCTGGAAAAAAAGGATCACAAATCCACAAGAACAGTCTGTGGTCCATACCTTTTTCCAATGATGATTTTGAGGACTTAAATATTTAAAGGGAAAAAAGTGGACTAGATGGGAAAGAGGAAGGGTACAGTCACATTACTGAATCCACATGTTGCAAGAGAAAAGTAGCAGTAAAGAAAGAGTCAATTAGTTCAACTAGCACTCAGTAACTCAGAATGTTACATGAGAAATGTGAGCATAGAGTAGCTACCTGTGGTGATATTTAATCTTTTATCTGTAACTATCCGCATAGGAACAAAAGGAAAGGAAGTTTCATACATGATTCAGCTTTTAGCTTAATTTATACTTTTGGCCATAATTGGGTTCCTCAGATTTTATTTTTCATTTCACATTCATCTCCCACCCCTCCTTAAAAATTTTTTTTCCTTTAGAGAAAGCATATTAGATGGAAATGAGTCTCTGGTTTCAGATTTTGTCCAATCTCTCGTGGCTAAGATGGTTTTTTCCTAGATGGATAGTTCCCATATTGTGAGGAAAGTTCATTGTTAGCAAGTTGTGAAGTCTCCCGTTCCATTAAAGAAAATTGGGGAAGGAAGAGAGAAAGAAAACAGAGGAACAAAAAAGAGAATTAACATATAGAAAGGTAAAACAATCCTGAAAAACGGATATAGGTCATATTACTCTGAAGTTCATACATCAGTAGGAAGTAATAAATGTATATTTATATATAATATATAATATACATTTTATGTATAATATATGATGTATAAAAAAATATTATATATATAGGGATTGTCCTTTTCTTCCAATGTAAGTTTTCTAGCTTCAGGTTACAGAGCTTTAAGAAAAGCAGTATTTTAACTTCTTGTGATTTCAAATCATTGAAAATGGAGACAAAAAGAAAAGAGGGATAAAAGTAAAAAACAGACTTTAGAGACTGTAGCCAGGAAAATGTTAGGATTTAGTTCAAATTTTAGAAAATAATAAAAAGTGAAAATTATTGGACAAACTTAGAATCTAGTAAGAAGTATCCTATAGATTATTTTGAAAAAATAATTTATGTCTCTAATTACCCAATTTTATTAAAGGCAAAATCATAGCAGGACCAATTATTTTTGTTTGTTTGTTTGTAAAATAAATTTTAGTTTTATTGTATTTGACATGGTTATTTGCCTAAAATGGAACGAGGATAATCATTTGCCATATAAGTGTTTAAAAAAAAAAAATCAGTCTTGCTGGAACCTTTCTAAAAGTCTTGATCCCAGACAAAGATTTTTTCCGTGCCTGTAGATACTGGTATGAATTGAATGAATTTCTCCTCTTTTGAGGTACCAAGTAAGCTTGGGGTTCCTGGGTCTGTCAGAAAGTAACATTCTGTACCTACCACAGGTCAGCACTGTCTTAAAGACAAAATATGAGACCTGTTTTTCCAAGGGGCTTTTAAAACTCTGTAGCTCAGTCCTATTTTCTCAAGGTCATCTGAAAATATGTCATCCTAGTCAAAGCCTTGATCAAATAACCATTGTCTCTAATCATGTGTTATTATAAAAGAAAACAGATTCTTAGTGAACTGATACAAATAGCTATATAACCTACAAATTAAGAATAATCAAAAAGCTTCCAAATTTTGGAAACACGTTGAAAAAAAAGAATTATGTTTTAAATTTTGCTCATAAGAGTTTATTTTATTCAGTTGTTAAAAGCTTAAATGGCATAAAAGAGGAAAAAGTTTTATTGACTCTGAAATATAAAAAGAACTGGCAGTGTTTTAAACAAAGGTCGTAAAAGGTTATTTTCAGTCGTCTATTAGTTCACTCCATGCAGCGAACTTCTTTTCTGCTCCATATTTGATCAGCAATCCTCATGAATATATCACATCTCCATGAGAGTCCTGGAAGATTTTCTCTTCATTCCAATGGCACAGTCTCTAAATTTATCAGAAACCTATATTTTAGAGAACTCCTCAGAGCTCTGTAGCTGATTATAAATAACCCTTTCAAAAGGTTAAGCTATAACAATTGTGGATGAAATAAGTCTTAGAACAACCATGATAAAAAAAAAATGGCAGGAAAATTTGGTTATTTCTGTGGTTTGCAACTGTTTAACATAATCATAATTACTACTAATATGATATACTAAGACGTATCAGAGTCACAAAAATCTCATAATTTTGGAACTCATACTAATAATACACGTGTATAAATATAAGCAAAACATGTTAGACATTATTTCATAGTTGACAATGCTTTCTGTGGTTTTATTATACCAATATAAGCAAATATATCTGTTTTGGATTTCAGAGAAACCTAATATTAAAAAAAAATGAAATCAAAAAGAATAAATTTAGCATTTGATTTTGGAAAGTTTGTGAAATAGCAAAGGTTTATATTTAAGATGTAACAAATGGGATCAGAGATTATTGTAAAACAACTCATTAAGTTAGCTTACATAACCCAAGTTTTTTTTGTTTTTTTTTTTAAAGTAAAAGCCCTTACTCTTTATTAGAAGAGAGTACTTTCTCAAATAAGAATCCCTAATAAAGACAGCTGATGCCAGTTAAAAATCTCTCAGATCTTATAAACAAATCTATTAAACTGTTAATATCTTTACCACAAGATATGTTTGCAAATCTTTCTATAAACTTTTTTTCCCCCCTAAAATGAGGATTAAAGATCTAAGAAAACCTGGGGCCGCAGTGCTGGTCTTGCATCACTGTGCCTTTGATGTTAATGTTTAATTTGTAGAGCAACTGAACTTACTGTTTCTCTCAAAATTGACTCCTACAATCTCACATACCTACCTTTTCTACATAGTTCCTGGGCCTAGAGGGGTTGAGTAGTCTTAATTTTCATTCCTGTGTCTCAAGAACACAGTTCATTTTTATAGTCATCTTCTCATGAGTCTGACAGTGAGGTTTTAACTATGGTCAATGTTTAAGATTTAGTAGGAGTTGGGGTCCTTTTTATACCCAAGAGTCAAAGCCCTGTAACATACCAGAGCAAGGATTTTAAAAGCTTTACAGAAAGTTACATGGATGTAATAACATTAATTAATTTTTAAAAATCTCAGTTTTTTCTAAGGAAATGCAGATTTTTAAAAAACTTAGTAACGTTGACATAGGAAACTTTTCAATAAAATCAAAATGTGTTTCTTAGACTAATTACAAAAAAGCAAAAAACTGATCTTGTGCAGTGTGATTGCATTTCTTTATGGGGAGTTCATTTAGATATAACCTGCAATTTCAAACTCATGAAAAGGACATAGTAAGAGTGTATCCTTGATCATCAGTGAAGGTTTCACATTTCATAGAGCCATTTAGACATATTAGGAGAAGCCAAGAATATAAAATTATTATATCAGGAAAATACATTTACTTTAGATCTTCAAATAAATTATTTTTAGTATCAGACCACAATGACAGTTACAACCTGAGAAAAACGTTGCATAAGGTGATAAAAAGCTTGAAGGAGAGAGTTATTGTATCAGGCCTCTTCAAATAGAAAAGAAAGCTGAAAATTAGATGTAACAGAAGTTGAATTTGAATTTTAGGGTGAGAAATTAAAATGTATTGCAATTTTATTAAAAGTAAATCAACACTTTAAAAATGTTATCACTCTAACCAATTATTTAGTGTTGGTTAAACTGTATTAAGTTTCACTCTTAATACAGGCTGGAGTGCAGTAGCACAGTCGTGGCTCACTGCAGCGTCAAACTCCCTGGCTCAGTTCATACTCCCATCTCATCCTCTGGAGTAGCTGGTGTGACAAACACATGCCTTCGGACTCCGCTAATTTTCGTATTTTTTAGTAGAGACGGGGTTTTGCCATGTTGCCCAGGCTAGTCTCAAACTCCTGGGCTCAAGCATTCTGTTCCCATCAGCCTCCCAAAATGTTGAGATTACAGGAGTGAGCCACCATGCCCAGCCTTCCTGATAACCTTTTTCATTACCCTAAGCAATTGTCAGCAACATAACCCTAAATTTGCATAACAAAGGAAATTCTTAGGTGAAAATCAGCAAAATTTACATTGCAAAGTACAGAGAGAGAGAGAGAGTTAGTCAGGGTGTGTTGCAGGAAGATTAAAATGGATGCCAAGCCAAACACGAAACTATAGAAATCTACCATAGGATTTTACAAGGAGACCAATTTTATTTAGATAGGTAGTTTTAAATTTATTCTGTATCTTTTAACTGGGCCACTGAGTTCTTCCAATGCAGCCCATATTGCCGAGGTTCCCACCCGCCAGGCTGTGGACCAGCACTAGCTTGTGGCCTGTTAGGAACTGGGTCACACAGCAGGAGATAAGTGGCAGGTTGGCAGGTGTTGACACCTGAGCTTCACCTCCTGTCAGATCAATGGCAGCATTAGATTCTCATAGGGGCATGAAGACGTAGATAGATAGATAGATAGATAGATAGATAGATAGATAGATAGATAGATAGATAGAGGTATAGATACCTTAGATACCAGCTTTTAATTAAGCTGACTTTTAAATATAAAGCTTTAAAAATCCTTTCAAATCTCTTACTATTATATTTTAGCAGAGATAATCAGCTGATATTCAAAAGGAGCATAAATATCAAACAAGAAAGGACTTGATTTAGGAAGCAAACCTAGGTTACAACAGTAAAAGGGGCAGAATCTTAGCTAATGGTAGCTGCCATTGCTCTTAGAAGAAGAAAAACTAGAGGCAGCTTTTTTAGTAAAAGGTACCCTTGTTTTGTGACTGAAGCCCCCCTAGTAGAAAAACATTTTTTAATCCTTTTTTCTGGCTGTTTTTGTTTGTTTTTTGTTTGTTTTTATTTTTGTTTTGTTTTTCAGTTTTGCAGCTGTAGGGGATTTCAGCCAATTCAGAGGACTTGGTCTGCATAAGTGGGAATTCTCATTCAGATTTGACCAAACCAGGTGGAGTTGGTGAAATCCAATGGGAACAGGAGTGAAAGGCCAAAACAAGAACAAGAAAAACAAGCAAGACGATTACTGAGCACTCTAATGGTAAGGAGAAATCAAGGCCAGCTGGTTGTCAATCTTAACTTTTAGTCATAACAAACCTGCACATTGTTCACATGTACCCTAGAACCTACAGTATAATAATAATTTTAAAAATTAAAAAAAAAAAAAAAGGAAAGTGACAGACTGGGAATGGTGGTGCATGCGTGTAATCCCAGCTACTCAGGAGGCTGAGGCAGGAGAATCGCTTGAACCCAGGTGGCAGAGGTTGAGGTAAGCCGAGATTGCACCATTGCACTCCAGCCTGGGCAAAAAGAGCAAAACTTGTCTCAAAATAAATAAATAAATAAGTAAATAAGTAAAATAAAATAAAAATTAAAAAAAGAAAGAAAAGAAAAGAAAATGACTTAAGACATTTATTTCAAGGCAAAACCCCAATTCAGCTACCTACCTAGGAATATGGCCAATGCTGAAAGCTGATCTCTACCATCTTAGAAGCAGGAAAAAGCTCAAACTTGCCTTACCTGTTGTAAGTGAGTAAAACCTCAGGAAAGGAGTCACACAGCTAAATCAACCTTAGATCTCAACCAAATTAGGGGAGATCTAGATTCTCTGGAGGATAAATAAAACCTTCAGCACCTCAGCAAATTGTCCTATTGGTTTGAGCAATAAAATCTTGGTACCATCCTGGGTACCAAGGTTTGAGGTTTGGTACCCAGACTGCTACCAAGCACCAACAGAAGATTTGTCAAAGGTTAGGGCCACCTCCACTCAGAGTCCACTTTGTCACCAATTTGTAAACCAAAAAATATCTGAAGCAGGAATCAATCACTTTAGAGGTTTATTGTGCCAAAGTTAAGGATTTGCTTGAAAAGAAAAATCACAAATCCACAGGAACAATCTGTGGTCCATACTTTTTCCAAAGATGATTTTGAAACCTTCAGTATTTAAAGGGAAAATGTGGGCTGGAGGGGAAAGACAGACAGTATTGTGACATTGCTGAATCCACATCTTGTAATAGAAAAGGAGCAGGTAGGGGAATAGTCCATTAAGTTTGCAACTAACACTCAGTAAATCGGCACTTTATATAACATAAGGTGAACAGAGTAGCTATCTATGGAGATACATAACCTTTATCTGTAGCTCTCTGCTTAGGAACAAAACAAAAGCAGGTTCTTGCATGACTCATCTTTCCGCTTCATTTTTTCTTTTTGGGATAGTGAATTGGGGTCCTGAGATTTTACTTTTTTTCACAGACCCCAGGGAGTTATAGTTCCCCTAAATGAAAACAAAGGTTCAGAGTAAGAGAATATGTTAATTAACTACATAATAATATATAATAAGATTAACTGTTTTGTGCAAGCAAAAACCATTATAGTATATGTGGACAACTGGAAAAATGTAATTAAGACTGTGATGAGCATTGAGTGGCACTGTGAGACCTGAAAGTTGTGTACTACTTAACCAGATGCAAATGTTAGGAGATGGGAGAGATGTCCAGAAAGAGGAAACAAACAAGTGTCGAGATCCCAATAACTAAACTACAGTTTACCACGGTTGTGTGCTAGGGAAGTATTTGTGTGATTGAACGCATAATGGAATGTCTGAAAAAAGAGGAATAAAGCCTCTTCACCCTGAGCCCCTCATGTACTCCCAGCCCTGCCTAGAAAACCTCCAGCCACCCAAGATCTATCAACTAAGAGATAAATGTCTGGCAGAGCAAAGGTCCTCCAGGTGGCATCTCATCTGGCAATTACATGCCTGTGTTTTACCAGTGTATAAATACTTTCAGTATTATCACTGTATATGAGTAGAAAACTGGAAGGATAATTGGGAAGTAATAATGAAGAACTTTGTGAACAATATTTAGGATTTTTGCCTGCATCCTAAGAGTAATTCTAAACCGAAGATGAAGTTTAAACAAATGAATTCCATGATTAGAAATATATCAGTATCAAAGCAGTGGTGAGCAAGAGAGTGAAAAGACAGAGGTAGAATTATTCTTACCTTTCCTTCAGAGCAGAACAGAGGGAATGTAAGGAGGGCTATTACACCATGAATGTTGGATATTAATTCTCAGAAAATAAGAATCAAATTTAGAGTTCTCATCTGGTCCCACAATATTGAAATACTGTCTAGACTTGCTGATTGGCATCTGAATGTCTGTTTCTCATTAAAGTGTAATGCTCGAGCTAAACAGTAGAGAGGAGAGTAGTTGAGTCTTCAAATGAGATTTTCTATTCAGAGTCAGTATAATTTGGTTCTCTTCTCACTGAAGTCTATTATCACTTCGTCAAATTATACTACTGTGTAACATAAAATCTAGTTATAGAGACTTGAAATCTAGATTTGGCAGCATTTAACACATTTTTATCTTTCTCTAAAAATATCTTTTACCACTATAACTCAAGCTTTTCACCCTATCACATCTAGGCAGGCAGTTGAATACACAATTACTGCATAGTTCAGGTAATAAACTTTGCATTATTTTTCACGGAGGCAATATGTATTATGGTCATTCTCTCAATTATTTTCCTTTTGAAATGTTGTTCTCACTTCTGATTATAATATTAAAGTTTTTAGTCTTGCCATAAAAATCTATAATGCGATTGTTTGCTTATATACTCTGCCCAATGAATAATGAAGTCTCCAAAATATTAAAATGTTCTTATAATTAGTAGTGTCTGCTGTATCCATTTAATGTTGGGTATGCTCCATTTTTTTAAATGCTTCTGGAATTTACTCAAACAAACTGCATACTGTAAATGAAGTCAGTCATTATATGTTGTATACTATAAACTAATGTATATCAGTTAAAAGATGTGTTTGACTTCAGTGATTTAAGTTTTGTGTTATTCACTGAAAATCAGAAATGGTATCTAAAATTACTACTGAGTTGATCAACTTAATTTGATAATACAGTTCATCAATGTGACAAAGCATTAAAGCAGTTACTTTCTCTCTCTTTTTTTTTTTTTTTTGGTTTGATATTATCCTTTTAAATGTCTTCATTGTTGACCTGATTTCCAGAAAATTAATTCTTCACAGATTTTATTTGTTCTATCAGCATAGCAGAAACAAAAACATCCCGCCATAAATTGTGCTTGCAGTTAGAGCTTAATGATAAATACATCCTTGTTCTCTGCTACTTCGAATGATGAAGTGCTGTTAGCACTGAATTCTCGCTTTACTACTCTAGACCCAGTGAATAACATTAATTGTTTTATAAGCCTACACCAACTCATTTTCTCTGATTCATAAAACAGTTATGCACCATTAAGAAGTATTTCTCAGTAGGGTCCATTTTTCCCCTTAAAAAAGAGTCTGAATTCATTCATCTCCCATTCTTATTCTGAAAATGCAGCATGAACTTTGAATTATACACTAAATTTTACGCAATTCTCAGTCACTAAATTAGCTGAGAAAGGGAAAATATCTTAAACTACGTTAGAATGCAGATTTAGCACAATAGAGTTGCAAGGAAAATATGCCAATTATTTTGAACAAATATGTGTGCTATTTGAAGTCTTAAAGTATTTGCAAGAATGATATTTGATTTTTAAACTTCAGAGAACAAAAGCATTGCAAGTGGACACCAAAACACCAAATACTGTTCAGTCTGGTGTTCAGAAATATGAGGGAATCATATACATCCTATATGTATGTATTAATTAGAAGAATGGAAATAGCTGAATTTAATTCTTGGCAAAACCTCTGAATTCTCTAAATTATGTAACGCAGTAATCCAGAAAGGTAAACAAAGCAGGAAGTGAAATTAAATCAGCAATTAAAACTTTTTAATAAACTTCTATTCTCTAGAGAATTTCCTAAAAAATATTATGTCACTGTAGAAATACAGATATTTAAAGTTTAATATGTTTTAGTTTAGAATATACTCCTCTAAGTCAGTAGATTTTAATTTGTATGAACAATTCAGACCAAGAGGCAAAAGTTTTGATTTGTCTCATAAGTTTACCTTTGTTTTCCTCTGCAGAACAGAAAAAGTAAACCAATGATAATTTTTATTATAAAAATAAATCCTTATATCCCTGCTTTTAGCACATACTAAAACTTAAAACCTAATGGAAAATAAGTCATCAAGAGAAATGAACCGGTATAAAACTATTCAAATTTCCAATGAGCAGGAATGGGACAAACTCTCAAACAGCACCATGTTTATTTACAGGGCCAAGCTACTGAAGTGTAGTGCGGGCAGCTTGGTTTATTTACAGGGCCAAGCTACTGAAGTGTAGTGCGGGCAGCTTGGTTTTTGTTTTTGTTTTTGTTTTCACTCAGATGACACCATTAAGAAAATCATAGCCTCTTTTTTGTTCCTGCATCATATAAATACAAAATACTGGGGCCAATTTCAATCATGGTGGTCCAAAATGAGTCGCTATATCACATTTGTTGTAAATGATGTGCTAGATATGAGAGAAATCGGTTTTTCCCTGACCTCTGAAATGGGGCACATTGCCTGCTTGCTTTTTTTTTTTTTTTTGGCATAGCATCTATTTTTTTTATTGTTTAGCATATTCTGCGAGGTTTTGAGAGGCAGCACTGAAAGCATCAATGTTAGAAATATAAGTCGAGCTCTTGAATGAGAAATGATAATCACTACATATGAATGAATTTGTCTAAAAGGAGTGCAATTCATACTTTGGAGATACCCCCTTTATTTAGCTACAATTAGCAGTATGCTCATCATTCTATGTTTTCTTCTTATAATATGTGTTTGGTATATTTTGACTTAATAGTTGATTTTAAAATGTAATTTTCTTTGAAAACAACTTTTTAAGTAACCAAATCAATTTCCAATGAAAAGGAAACTGCATTTGCTACAATTGAATTGTTATATGTACCCTAAATTTATTTCTTAAATTATTTTACTACAGTACGAACACTTAACATGAGATCTACCCTTCAATAAAATTTTAAGTGTCCAATACAATGTTGTTGACTATAGGCCTAATGTTGTGCACCAGAGCTCCAGAACTGATTCATCTTACTGAATAAAAACTGTGCGCTCATTGATAGATAACTGTCCATATCCCCCTCCTACCATAGTTGCCTTGACAACCACCATTCCAGTTTTTGATTCTATGAATTTATTTTAGATACCTTATATAAAAGGAATTATGCAGTATTTGTCTTTCTGTGACTGGGTTATTTCACCAAACATAATGTTATCCAGGCCCACTCGTATTATCTCATATTAAAGAACTTTGTTTTTTAAGGGTAAATATTGTATTGTATGTATATACCACATTTTCTTTGTGCATTCATCCATTAATGGACATTTAGGTTGCTTCTACATCTTGGCTGTTGTGAGTAGTGCTGCAATAAACATTGGGAGTGTAGATACCTCTTTAAGATTTTGATTTCAATTATTTTGGTTGTATACCCAGAAGTATGCTTACTGGCCCAAATGATAGTTTTCTTTTTATTTATTTTTATTTTGAGGAACTTCCCTACTGTTTTCCAAATACTATGAATTAACTGAACTGTATTGCATTTCCACCAAGAGTCTGCAAGGTTCCTAATTTCTCCGCATCCTCACCAACACTTGTCTTTTTTTTTTTTTTTTTTTTAATTGCTCACTTGTCAGAGTGGCTATTATTAACAAAGGGCACATTGCTTTTTTTGGTGGTGACTGCTAAGAGTGCTCGAAGCAATGAGACCATGGTAGAGGATTGAAATAGACAGTCTTTAATTTTAGACATATATTTAGCAGCCACATAAAAGCTACGTACTTCTAGAATTACCTGAATTTATGAAAAGTGAAGAGTATTTTTAATAGATTCTAAAGATTTTTATCTTTATACCATTTGATAAGAAATTTTTTTTATTTGGATTAAGCATATGCAGTGACAAAAATTGAAATCACTAAGATATCATCAGTCTTGATCTTCCATCAGGAATCTAAAGAGCAAGTTTATAAGGCAAAATAGCTATAATAGTTGTAGATACCTAAATAGCTGAAATAAAGGCAGATAAACACTCTATTTTAAAATAGATGTAAGCTCCTTATTGACTGTTATAGATTCACAGAAGCACACGCTAGCACATAACACACACACACACACACACACACACAATATATATATATATATATATATATATAGATGTCTTCTGCAAAGTAGCTCTTCTCTTCATTTAATTCTAAGTGAAGGAAAAAAAAACTAGATAATTATGAATTCAACAATGATTAAAACCAGTGAGAGGTGCACATGTCTATGAAAACATAGAAGTGAAGTTCCTTGAAGTATGTGCATGTTTTTGCCTAGTAAAGTAATGAAGAAATGGCATAGAAAAAATGAGCACAATGGCAAAGCATTATATTAAATTCTGTGTATTCTTCATGAATAACTCCACAGTGAAGATGTTGTTTGAATAAGAAAGAGTTTTCATCCAATTTTGAGGGATTATATTTGGCTTTAAATTATATTTCTGAATTGAAGGCAGGTAATTTAGTTGGTATTAGTTTCATGAACTAACAGTTGTATAAATTACGGTATGAGAAAATCAGAAAGTTGGCTTGGCTAGAAATGGCTTATGATGATTACAATAAAATCAAATTATATTAATAAATAATACAAAGCAATTTAAATATTTTAACGATGAATCTCAAATACTTTATAATAGGCTGAAAATTTCATCCCTTAGGAGGCATTTTTTTTCCATTTCCTGAAATACATGAGTTTATAATGCAATGCAAATTTCAACTTTCTTAAAATAACTTAATTCTAAATAATAATAAATTATCTATAAATGTCAAACTTACGTATATGCAGTTCTGTATTTTCATTTCCTTGTATATTTAATTAAGTAAAATATTTTCTTCTTGTCAGAATTATAAAAATACAATAATAATAATGGCTACCGTAATTGAGTGCTCATGATATACTAAACACTGTGCTAAATGCTTTGCAGGCATGCCATCTTTAGAGTTCACAGAAAATGTATTTGATAAAGTGTTAGCATTTCTTATAGAGAAGAAAACTAATAGCATAGACGGGAAGATTATGCTTATAAGTTATATTAAAAAAAACATAAATTGTACTAAAATTGATCTGATTGTAAATTCATGCCTCAAATGCCCATGAAATCCTCATTCTCATAAGTGTTTTAATGTTGAAATCCCTAAAAATTTAAAGCACTCTTTGGCCTTTTCTGCAGGCAGTATTGTCTACTGGTTCCACCTCTGGCCTACCAGGGCAAGGACTTATTTAATGGGGCAGAGATAAAGTTTGGTAATATAAAAATAGAAGAGCACAGAGGAAAATAAAACTTTGTTTCTGTTTCCTTGAATACTAGAATATTTTAAATATTTTCATACTCTTTTAAAACACAAACAGAAAGCTAATAGAGTTTGGTGTTGAACTATGGCAGTTACTCTGTTTTTTCCTATATAAAAGAAATAATTATAACCTTGTAAGAAATGAGTGAAATGATCATCATTTTCTGCCATTTACTCCATCTGGAACCATTTGTAGTTTCATTGAAGTGTAATAATTCTGTAAGCAGAGTTTCAGTAATATATTGCAACTTTCGGCCTTTACAATTTGCATCAAGTTCCAGATACTGTGGCTCACCAGTCAAGGCTGTTCACTTCCTACTCTGACCTCAAGTTTAGAAGTGCCACAAACATAAGATGAGTGTGGATGATTCCAATACTAACCAAAGAAACTACAAGGAAAAACACACAGAGTTCTAGAAATGAGTCAGGGAACTCTACGTTCTTAAGAAATGGCAGCCTATGAAAGGAGAATGCCAAAACCAATTTATATGAAATAAGCTGTCCACATTGTACTGGGCAGTTAGTGAGTAACTCAAGTCAGCAGAGTGTAAAAGTGACAGTGCCTCATCTATACAGGTCAGAATATCAAAGGTGGCTGTAAAGCTGGGAAACCTATAATAGTGTGTGCGTAGATGCTGGCCTACTCTTTGCTCTAAGTCATGCACTGGGAAATTACAAAAAGCTCAGTGTGACAAACATGGTGGTATTGGGAAGTTCTGTGACAGTCAAGGTTACCTGAAAATATGGTGGCAGGGTAAGTGAGGAGTGGTTAACTCTTTGTCCTCTGAAGTTTTCTACCTGAGTTCAAGATATAATCCAACCCCAACAGGTTATGTGCCAAGGTAGTTGACAGATGTCCTGCAACATGAGCTAACACATGGGGGAAGTAAAGAGACATTTAATGTGTGCAGATATTTCATTCATTAGTTAATCCGTTATATAAAAGCTTACCTTGCATTTAGTAGTTGGTAGCACTGTTCTAGACCATGCAGTTCTAGTGAGAAACAAAATAACAAAAATCCCACTCTCCTCATAAGTCATTTTACATCTTACATCCTACAGCCTTATTGTAGGAGGTTGCCTATAATAAGTAAACTATATAAATTATACAGATTATACATTGTATGATGACAAGTACTGATAAAAACATATGGCAGGGAAAGTTTGGCTTATGGAGGGGATGGATAGAATGTCTCTACCTAGAAAGTAAAGTTGAGTAAAGATTTGAAAGAATCTAGGGAGTAAATTGGTGAGGAAGAATATTCCAAGTACATATACATTATCCGTTCTTTATATTGGAATGGGGGAAGTGCCTGGTACTTCAGCCTAGTGGTGAAGAAGAAAAGACAGTGGGACCTGAGATTATCACAGGGACTTGGGAAGTAAGCTTATAAACTGTGGCTGTAATTCAGAGTATAACAGGAAGCCATGAGTATTTTAAGCAGAGAGTGATTTATATTTTAATAGGATCATTTGGACTTCTGTGTTAAAAATAGCCTATAAGTGGCAAAGATAGAAACTAGATGATGGATTAGGGAGCTGTGACAATTATTCAGGTAAGAAATAATGTTTGCATAAACTGATAGTTCCTAAGGTATTAAGAAGTGGCTTTTTTGTGGATTAATTTTGAAAACTGACTTAACCATATTAGCTACAGTGGTAGCTGAGAAAAAGTTAGGAATTAAAGATGACACTACATATTTTGGTTTGAACCAGTCTAAAAACAGATTTTTCTTATTTGATAAGATGGGAGATACTGCAAGAAAAGCAAGAGATACAGAACAGAATATCAGCAGCTAAGTTTTGTAATTGATAATTTTTAGGTGTTTATAAGATATTTAAGTAGAGGTGAAGAGTAGGCAGCTAAATATGAGGGTGCCAAATTGGAAAGACTTGAAATTGATGGTATAAGTTTATTTAATTAGAACCATAGATAATTCCAATATAGCTGCTAGGGAGGAAAAGGAAGAAAGAAAATGAGAGGGAGAAGAGAGAGAAGAGAAAATGAGAGGGAGAAGAGAAACAGAGAGGGGAGAAAGAGGAAGAGAGAGGGAAAGCGGAACTGAGTGGGTAAGGGAGCAAGGGAGAGGGAAGGGGAGGAGGTAAAATGAAGGAAAGAGAAGGGAAAGAAAAGGGAAGGAAAGAAAAAGGAAGTAAAGAGAAGGAAGACAATGAAAGAAGAAAGCAAAAGAGATCAATAACTAGATCAAGCTCACTACGATATATTGAGCTAGAGATGTGAGGACCTTCACAGGAGACTGAGAAAAGCTGTCAGTGAGAACAAAGGAAAACCAAGAAAATGGGGTACACTGTCAACCTAGCAAAGAAAATACTTCAGGGAGGGTGGGTTATCACTTTTGTTTATAGGTCCAGTAAGGTAAGGTTAAAAACTGGCCATTAGATTTAGCAAAATTGAGGTAATTTTAGATCAGATAATTAACTCTCAAACTGACCATGTAATAGGCTACAAGGGAAATCTTAAGAAGCTTCCCTGCAAATGCACATGAAATTTTCCAACAATAATCCAAATATTAAAATATGTTACAGAAATGTAAATTTTAAAAATATAACTGAAGATCAAATGATATACTACTATATAATCCTTGGTTTACAAGAAAATCGTATGTAACATAGAACACACTGCATTGTCAGTTAAGCCAAATCTGTATTTAGAGAAATTTTATATATATGAACACTGCTTTTAAGAAAAATACTTAAGAAAATACATCGTTAAGAAAACACAACATTAAGAAAAATACACCATTAAAAGATTGCTAAGGTACTAAATATACAAGTGTAAACTTAAATTAAGTTTTAATTTGTATACTAAATTAAACTTAAATTTCATTTTAATTCAACTTACTAAGTTGAATTAAAATAAAAAATAAAAAGTATTATGATGAAATTATTGCCAAAATAATTTTTTCAAAGAGTGGCAAAGAGAAAGTGAAATAAATGTATAAAGTAATAAAATCGGTTGCAGAGCTTTTAAAGACCATAATAGATTCTACAAACTTTAAATGGCAAAATATAAAAATTCTAACTGAAATTGCAACATTTTCTAAATTTATAATAAGCAAACTTGGTTATAAAAACTACTCTGAATGCTACAATAAACATCTGATAGCATGCAATGGAAACCAATCACCCATCTCCCACCCTGTACACCCTTACAAAAGCCTCAGAACCAAGCAATTTATAGGCAAATTCCAACAAATTATTTAGAAGCAGATAATTTCTACCTCTCACAAATATATCTAGGAAGTTGAAAGTGAAAAATTTTGTTCAACTCAATTTATAAATTCAATCTACTTTTATGATAAAATACTTCAAAGCATTACAGGAGAAACATTATGAGCAAAATACCCTTAAGAACAGAGTTTGATAATCTTGGTATAATTAGCCAATTTGTTATATAGTGTATTAAACATTACTGATTTTGCTTCAGTAGGTTTTATCCCTTGCATGCGAGCTAATGGCATTGAAAATTTCTGTAAATCATTAATGGAGAAAATGATTGTCATAGAAAATCTTGATAAATATTATGAAGAAAATGCTAATATTTTGAAAAAGATAATTTTTCAAAGTTCAAAAATTGAAAATGTAAATAAACTGTTAGGAAACAAGAAACAGGTAAGAGATTCTTATTTTAACATAGAATATAAACACAACCTGAGAAGGAATAAGGCAGAAGAAGGCGGGCATCAAAGTCAATGAAAAAACTTAAAAACATCTTCTTATTAAAGATTAAAAGGACAAGAATGCCTGCTTTTCCCACTAATGTTTAAAATTATTTTTAAGTAACTGAAAAGTTCAGTACGTAAACTAAATAGGAAGCCTAAAGACTGTGAGGGAAAGTTTTTTTACAGTAATTTGTAGATTGCATGTGTAATGGTTAATTTTGTGTGTCAATTTGGCAGGCTATGGTGCTTGGTTGTTTGACCAAACACTAGTCTAGATATTGCTATAAAGGTATTTTGTATGAGTGATTAACATCTAAAATCAGTTCACTTTAAGTAAAGCACATTATCGTGGATGATGAGGGTGGACCTCATTCAATTAGTTGAAGACCTTAACAGAAAAAACAAATTTCCCAGGAAAGAATAAATTCTGTCTCAAGATTTTAGCATAAAATTCCTTCCTGAGGTTCCAGCCTGCCCTATGGATTTCAGACTTTCCAGCATCCAATTATCTGAACTAATTCCTATATATAATACATATATACAGACACATACATGTATACATATGTAATACACAAATATTCACATATATGTGTATACATATATAAAATAAGATATTTATAACACTGTATTAATCATCTATGTAATATCAAATTGTAATATGTTAATATAAAATATATATTTACATATAGCCATTTATCTATTTATAGAATCTATCTCTCCTATTGCTTCTCTTTCTCTGGAGAGGCCTGACTGATACATCATGATCACCAACATGATAAATCAAAAATAATTTATACATACATTTCAAGGAACTGTAAAGTGCTTTCAGCAATTTTGTGCGGTCAACATGGAAAATTCAATAGCTTTTCTATATATCAGGAATTACCAACTAGAAAATACAATAAAAATTAATATGCCTTTACACTAGCAACAAAAATATTCTTAGGGAGATTTTTGAATTAACGTATCCCTAGATTTTCCCTTGAGGAAGACAATTTTTTTTTTTTTTTGAGACGGAGTCTTGCTCTGTCGCCCAGGCTGGAGTGCCGTGGCCGGATCTCAGCTCACTGCAAGCTCCGCCTCCCGGGTTCACGCCATTCTCCTGCCTCAGCCTCCTGAGTAGATGGGACTACAGGCGCCCGCCACCTCGCCCGGCTAGTTTTTTGTATTTTTTAGTAGAGACGGGGTTTCACCGGGTTAGCCAGGATGGTCTCCATCTCCTGACCTCGTGATCCGAAAGACAATTTTTCAATTTACGTATGTCCTTAGATCTTCATAGGGAAATATGTGAATTAATGTATGTCAGTTCCCATGTTAATAAATACAAAGCTCATCAAAATGGTAACAAGTTTATATTGGAAGCTGATTCTGAAAGTAAGTAACAATAAAAATGCAGGGAGAGCCAAGACAATTTTGAAAGAGAAGAACACACAGGGAAGACAGTTCATGTAGATATAAGTAGATATAAGGATGTAATTCAAAGTAGCAGTTATATAAACGGTACAAAATATGCGTGCAGAAGGAAAACATATCAATAAAGCACAATAGAAATCTTATTCATACCTGGAGGCTGACATTATTATAGAGATGGCTTTAGGATAGAGATTATTGCAGGATGGATGTATTATTTAAAAGCTAGTATTATAATTTTTTCTTTTTAATTTGGAAAAAATGTTGGTTATTTTACATTGTGTCTTATGTGAAATGTATCTGATTCAAAAGATTAAGAGCTAAATAAGGATGACCTAAAATATCAAGTCCATGGGAGAAAATTTTAAAAATCTATATATAAATATTTTATATATGTATATATGTATATCACTATGATATATACATATATAAATAAAAAATATATACACACACAAATCCAAATCTTTTCTATCCATCCAATCATAATCCTACCTTCCCCTTTTCCATAGTTTACATGATCTATATTCATATATTTCTATCCCTATCCCGATATATATATTTTCAACATCTGGGCATCCATTTCCAGTGGATAGATAAAGCTAGTGACAGATAGGATCTTGGTGAGCCATCCTGGCCCATGACATGACTTTATTGCCCTTAGTTTTTCCCTAGGCTTATTCTGAGAAAATTTAAAAGTGTCTGTTCAGGACTCAGAACATCAGTGAGACAGATAACTTGCCCTGCCTTCCCAGGGTCCCACTGTTACAGTGATTTCTTTCTAACCATGAGGAATCTGTCTATTCCTGATGCTCCCACTTCCGTTTTTTTCACAGACAATTACATCAGAAGTAGGTGCTAAATTATTTCCTCAAAAGGTACAGAGAATGATTTGTGATGTATAATTATTATTCAAAAATATCATATATTCAATAGTCACCAAGTGATTAAAGTATTTCTAATTTAGCAAATATTTCTAAAGAAAACATTCAAAATATAACCCCAAAAAATACCCCTAAATAGTCTGAAAATGCCCCTAAACAATCTGACACTAATGTTTCCCTTGATATTGCTAATATGAGAGAATTATAAAAATAATTATGGAAACAGACACAGGCATACATGTTTATATACCCACACAAATATTTATAAATTAAGAAGTCTCTATAATTAGCTACTTTGTGATCAGACAGCATCACTCCTGGCCTCCACACTGACATGAAGAAGATAATTTGAGATGCTTAACAAGGTATTTTTATCTTCTCCCCATTTTCAGACTCATAGCCTCACGTCAACAAAATGGCGGAAACATTTGCACTACACTTGTCCTGATTAGTAATTCAATTTTACTCTGTGCTTTTCATGTTTCACCTCGTAATTAAATCTACATCAACTATACATAAACCTTCATCTTTGGTCTCTGGAATTCACAATCCATGAGCAGCAAAATCTATGAGCTTTATTTCTTCTATTATGTTTATATAACCTTGTTGTTCCAACCGATATATCCCACCATCATTGGAAACTTCCTGCCGCTTCTCAAGTGGTGGTAGTGTGTTATCTCATATTTCTCACAACATTGTTCCTGGTCAGTGATATACAGGACAGGATACAGTCTCTTTCCTCTTTTGTACTTTGTAGATCATTTTAATTCCCTCCTGCCTGAAATTTCCCAGATTTGATGTTACTGTGTCATTCTCTACACATCTTGGTTCTTGTTTGGCCATCAACAGACCTTCTATGTCACTTCCCCTTACTCCTCAAGGATAGTGAAAAGGGACTCATTATAATACAACTGCCTTAATTTATGGTAGTTCTGATGTTCATGTGGCTGATCTTTTCAGTATCTTAACTTCTCTTCTCTTATAATTTCCTCTCTCTAATGATGCTGTCCTTCAGTCTTCTTCACCCGCACACTTCTCTCATCATTCAATGGACTTCAACAGCACTGGCAGCCAGGGTGTAACTTCCCAGCATTTTTTGGCATTGTCCTTTCTTGTCATCACTTCCTTTCTTTCCTAATCATCATCTATGGCAACCTGACTCCAGCAATTCTTCAGTTATCTCAGTACCTATAATCCATGGATTCTACTGCTTTTAACTACCTTACCCTCTCTTTTCCTGCACTTTGTTCCTTAACGAATTGCATATTCTACTATTGCATCTTCCTATGTATATCCTCAACTTCCTTGTCCTCTCTTCCTCCACCATGCTGTTAGAATAATCACTAACCCTCTTTAAATCAAATTACTGCTTCCCCTACACATCAATAATTTCCTCCTGATATGTCTCAGAAGATTAACTTCTATGGACTGCTTCAAGTAAATTTCCTCCCTTAGTAGATTTCTACTGGATTCAACACATGTAATAAACCAGGAGGGGATTGGATGGTGGGGTAGAAGTGATTCAAATTCTTTGGACTTACTCCCCATCAGGCCATGGGTTTAAAGGGGCTACCAATTCTTTAGCTAAGCTCCAGCACCTATGGGGCGACCTTCTGACATTTTTCAACTTTAGTCCTCTATATGCTCTTAATTCTTCCATTCTCCTCAATCTCTAAACAATGGTCTCTGAACTATGATTCAGTTCTTAGATGTTTTCTCTACTCCTTCTATCCTACCCTCTCTAGTGAGCCAGTCTGTTTTCAAGACTTGAAATTCCAACTGCTGATAATTGGTACTGACTTTTATCTCCAGTACAGACCTCTCCCTTGTGGTCCAGACTCTGTAAAATCACCACAACACCTCTGCTGGGATGACTGATGGCATCTCAAACTTAAAAAGTTTAATTTGGAACTTTTTATTTGGACATCTCAAACCTGCTTCATTTTATTTTATTTTATTTTATTTCATTTCATTTCATTTCATTTCGAGACAGAGTCTAGCTCTGTGGCCCAGGCTGGATGGAGTGCAGTGGCATGATCTCTGCTCACTGCAACATCCACCTCCTGGATTCAAGCAATTAACCCGCCTCAGCATTCTGAGTAACTGGGACTACAGGCACATGCCACCACGCCCGCCTAATTTTTTGTATTTTTAGTAGAGATGGAGTTTCGCCATGTTGCCTAGGCTGGTTTCAAACTCCCGAGCTCAGGCAACCCGCCCCCCTCGGCCTCCCAAAGTGCTGATATTACAGGCGTGAGCCACTGTGCCTGGCCTGCTTCATCTTTAGCCTTTCTCATATCAGATAATGGCAGCTTCATGCTTCTAGTTTCTGAGGCCAACTTGACCCTTTGTTCTCTTGTTTCCTCCCACTACCCCCTTATTCATTACTTTCAGCCTCAATATTCCTTATGTTCATTCCACTTCTTGAAGTCCTTAAATATTAAAAACACGTTTGTACTACAAGGACTTGGAACTTGTTGCACCATCAACCTGGATAACTATTTTCTAGATATGTACTGTCTCACATTCTCTCTTCAAATTGTTTTCTTAAATACCACTTATTCAACAGGCTTGCTTGCACTACCCTTTATAAAGTAAAAGCCTTCTCCACCATAGGCCTTCCCTACATCTGTGAACATCTCTGACTTTGCTCAATTTTTCCTATAACTTTTATCACTAATCATACCACACATGTTTGTTTCGTTTCTTACTTTATTAATATATTCCCAGTGTCTAGAATAGTGTCTGGAATACAGTATGTGCTCAATACATATTTTCTTTTTTTTTTTTTTTTGAGACGGAGTCTGCTGCTGTTGCCCAGGCTGGAGTGCAGTGGCGCAATCTGGGCTCACTGCAAACTCCGCCTCCCAGGTTCACGCCATTGTCCTGCCTCAGCCTCCCAAGTAGCTGGGACTACAGGCGCCCGCCACCTCGCCTGGCTATTTTTTTTTTTTTGTATTTTTTTAGTAGAGACGGGGTTTCACCGTGTTAGCCAGGATGATCTCGATCTCCTGACCTCGTGATCCACTCGTCTCGGCCTCCCAAAGTGCTGGGATTACAGGCTTGAGCCACTGTGCCCGGCCCTCAATACATATTTTCTTAAATAATTAATAAGCAATGAATGACACAATATAGTCATATATATAGCCATATATAAACATAAACAAGTCTGAAGGGATATTAATATTCTCTTTTTCATAATATCCCAAGACATAGTGGCTGCAGTGTAAAATGCTACATTATTAACATTCTTCAGATATTTTCTAGAATTATGATATTGAGGAATATAGCTCTCTTACAAATAAAAGTAACTGGGTGTTCTAGTAACTTTATATTTTACCTGAATTAGAAATGATTTCTTCTCCATATTAAGTCCCCCATGTCTTACTATATAACTGAATGGAAATAAGCTTTGTTATCAGAGACCAGATAATTGAATTCAATATGAATGGCTAAATGATGACTTAAAAAGAAGCAATGGACCAGGCGCAGTGGCTCATGCCTATAATCCCAGCACTTTGTGAGGCCAAGGGGGGTGGATCATGAGGTCAGGAGAGCCAGACCATCCTGGCTGGCACGGTGAAACCCCGCTTCTACTAAAATTATGAAAAGAAAAAAAAAATTAGCCCGGCGTGGTGGCAGGCACCTGTAGTCCCAGCTACTCGAGTGGCTGAGGCAGGAGAATCGCTTGAACCCGGAGGGCAGAGGTTGCAGTGAGCTGAGATCGTGCCACTGCGCTCTAGCCTGGGTGACAGAGCGAGACTCCTTCTCAAAAACAAAAAAAAAAAGCAATGATTACTAATGTATCAGACTCCATTATAATTCTAGATTTTCTTAAATTTTGTATCACCACTTAAATATTTGTTCAATTTATACTAATATAGTTGATAGATATTCTATAACATGTAAGCATATATTAAGATTATAATATATCCCATTATCATATTAATAAATGTACATGTGAGCAGTCCATATTTGCATTATGATAAAAAAATTTTGAAAAGTCTATGCAATTTAAAACACAATAGTGTGTTTTTAATACATGTTATGATACAAACAATTAAGCAATCTTCTGGAGAAACTCAGTAGTGTTTTGTCTGCTCTCTTAATCAGAAATACTGTTCTGCCTTTGCTTCCTAATATGTACAGGCTAAATTAGTATGCTGGTCACAAATGTATGTTTGGGGATATTTTTAATCTATAGATTATTGTAAACAAAAGAGACATGAGTACAAAGTTATTGTAGATGTGTTGTTACTAGAGTGGAACTGCCAAAATGCCCTTTCTTTGATCAGTAAATCAGAAAAAAATACTATTAATATAATTAATAAAACATATGAATGTATTACCTAAAAGTATTAGTAATTCTTTAATTGTAAGAGTAAAGTATTACATGTGAGGCTAAATTTTGCTCAGGCAGTCAAACCTCCCTCCAGATATACCCATTTTTTTCCTCTGTTTAAACTGCTAAAAGTATTTATGTCCCTTAGTTTCTGAGAAACAATTTGATAATTTCAGCAGCTTGCACATACAACTTTTACTGTCAGCAAAGTTTTTTCTGGTTTTCCAAACACTCCGATTTGCCCCTGCTGTCAACATTTACTCACCGTTGTGATTTGAAATGAACTGTCTTAGATAAACAGATTGTGTTATATCCAGAGTAAAATACTGTTTTGCAGTATATAAAAAAGAGCATGTATTTCCACATTCCGTTAATGTGACATTCTAGAACAGGCAAAAATAAGGTATGGCAGTAGACATCAGAGCAGTGGTTTCATAAGATATTACGGAAAGAGCATGGGCTGGAAAGATGTAAAAGGAAATTGTACGATTGGCCAGAACGTTCTATAACATGGTCAGATTGGTAGTTACTTATTGAACTGTTTACCTAATCATACTGTAGACAAATTATGACTCAGTAAGACAAGAAAATAAGCTTGCAAAACAATACAGGTCAATAAGGCAATAAGGGCTGGGCAAGGTGGCTCACTCCTGTAAGCTCAGCACTTTTGGGGAAGCCAAAGCAGGCAAATTACTTGAGACCAGGAGTTCAAGATCAGTCTGTAATAGCAAGACTCCATCTCTACAACAAATAATAATAATAATAAAAAGATGGTGTGGTGGCGTACACCTGCAATCCTAGCTACTCGCAAGGGTGAGGCTGGAGTATCCCTTTACTTCTGTAAAGGCTTTAGTTTTCGTTTTATCACTTTAATTTTAGCAGAGGCTGCAGTGAGCTGTGATCACACCACTGTGCTCCAGCCTGGGCTACAGAGTGGTATAAGGAAACAAACATGTCGTTTCCCTGCTTTACCCCTGGTGATCTCAAGGTTGAAGTGTTACTCTTCCTCTTTGCATAATGTGTGATGTACAGTGAGTACTTGGAAGGCACCTAGTAACTTTACTTGAAGGAGTGGTCATCTTCTCTAAGAGGTATTCTTACATGAAATTTTAAACATTTCATCATGATTTCTGGAGGTGAGGGTGATGTAGATTTCAATTTTTCAAATGGTTGACACTCAAAATAGATTGTCTTAAGAAAAAATTGAAACAGAAATAAAAATAAAAAGACTAGTCTCATGATGATTTGAACCTACTTTATTACAATACAGTCTCTTAAGAGCTGTCTGTATGTGCATGTTCTTCCTATGAAAAGTCCTTACTAGCTTAATAATAAATAAATAAAATCACATAAAAACATCATATAGCCAATTTTTCTTTTTAAGTCATAGCCATAACAACACTTCATGTTTTGTCTAATATTTATCTAATATGAAAAGAACATGATACATTTTTTTCCTTTTCTTTCTAGACAAGTCTGTTTAAAAATGTATACTATTACCAAAAAAGGCCATCTAGTATTCCAGTACAGTATAATAAAAGATGAATAACATAATTTTCTTATACATAAATATAAGTAAAAAGTGAATCTTGTTTTTGCTACAAGTTTCAATAACTACCCTAAATCACCTGTAGAAATAAATCATCTATTTCATTCACATTTGAATAATTCAAAAGATGATATACATAGTTATTCTTTATAGAAATGCATTTTTTAGAAGACTTTGCTGCTTTGGACTAAATCCAAGAATATTTGTAATAAGGTGAATTCATGCAGCCTGAGAATATTATACACAGAGATTTCATTGAAGTCATAATGTAAGTTTCAGTACAATTGAATGGCAAACATGCAATTAACTTATTAAGCAAATTAGTAAAAATCCTATATACATATTTTTTTCTGTAAAAAAAGCAACTTGAGCCCTTTCCCCCATGTTTATTCAGTCATTTAATAGGTATGATTAAAATGAATCAGAAACTGGTACAAATCAGTTACTTTTCTCTCTCAAGGCTCCTAAGACAGAAGCAACTGTATATTTCTTCAATAAACCTTTAAATAATGTCCTGACCTGATTTTAAAAATTTATACATGTAACAAATGAAATACTTGTTCATATTCATACTTCTGCATTTTTCTTTACAGTAATAGGCAAGTCATTGTGAATGGTCAAATTGCTTATGCTCTGGCATTCTGTTCATTTCCAGAACTCCAAAAAGTTCCAGTTATATGTTTGTTGTCAGCATTATATACAAAAGGAAAACAAACTACAGTCATACATCACTTAAAGATGAGGATATGTTCTAAAAAATGCATAATTAGGCGATTTTGTCATGTGAACATCATTAAGCATATGTACACAAACCTGTCTCTATAGCCTACTACACACCTAGACTATATGGCATAGCATATTACTCCTAAGCTATAAACCTGTAAAACATGTTACTGTACTGAACACTGTAGACTGTCTTAACACAATAATATCTGTATATCTAAACATAGAAAAGACACAGTAAAAATACAATATTAAAATCTGTGACCACTGACATACATGCAGTCTATTAACCAAAACATCATTATGTGACACGTAGCTGTAATGTATTGTATTGTATTGTATTGTATTGTTATTGATAGTATTGTTATTGATAGCTAACAATTTGGGCCAACTACAAATTAAATAATGTACTTCAATGCTTTAAACTTTGTTTGACACATAGCACTTACTGTGTTCTAGCTATTTTGAAATATTATTTCAAGCCCTAATTCAGCAAAAGATATTCTAAATAATTATGTTAATTTGGTTAATTTCTTGTTTAAATATGGGTGAATGTTAACGGTATTCAGTTGAATATGGCTTTTTTGTTTTTGATATAATGTAACTTTATAGATGGTGTAATTTGTAGAATAGATATTCTCTAAACCCCGCTACTATTCCTTAGTCATCAAAATATCATGTTAATCACTTTGAATTTTGCAAAATTTCAGCCTAGCAATATAATTCAGGCTATAATTAATTACAATTGCTTCACAAGTGCATCTACTTTTTAAAGTGAATGCAAATTTGCTAGAAAATGGAATACCAGAAAGAATTAATTTCCCTCCCTTTGCTTGGCTACTGCTTACTGGGGACATGACTGAAGCTAAGCACTGTGAAAAACAGTACCCAATAAATATTAAATCAATCAATCTATTGATGAATCAGAAATGACAAGGGACATTGGCCTGTATTCATCTTCCTGGAAATTGGATTACAAAACTGATTTTAGAGCCAAAGCACAGTGTGTCACAACAGCCCTAGCAACCAATATGCTGAGAAAAGACTGTGACACTGACTCAACACAAATGTGTTAGCACCTATCAATGTAGGGTAAATCACATTATTAATTTTCCAAGTGCTACAAATATCTGGCATGATAAGGTTGATGACAGTGTTCAAGGTCATACTAAAGACATGTGAGTATCAGAGATAAAGAAAATGTTTTCCCATTGTTCTGCTTCGGACAGCACCTAGCTTGTTTAACTGCAAAATAAATCAGAAGATTATATTAGAGGGAAATAATACCAGCAGAGTTAAAGGAGTGTTACTTTTTTGATCAATGTTTGATGCTACTCCTTCAATATTGCACTGTATATCTCTAAAGAAATATAATGTTTGGTTCAGATAATACATGATGTATAACTCATAACATTTTACGTATTTTGAACTAGAAGAGAGCTGACTTTTCTCTCCATAACTTGACTTCAGTTTAATCTAAAAGAAGAAAAAGGGGTTCTGGAAAGTTTGGTGTAATCTCAGCTAATTACCCAGATGTGGTAGCATAAAATATATCTATAATATCATCTACCAAAAAGTAGAATATAAAAAAAATGCTAAAGAGATAGTATTGTAGTAATATTTAAATAAGTCAGTTTTGCATGGTAGAAGCAACTTTGTATACATTCAGTCCTACTTGGAGGAGAAAAAAAAGTGTTGAGCCTGTGTGTTTGTGTACATATAAACCAAAAGGGAAATAGACATGCATAGTTTTACAGTTGTGTGACACAAGTACTGAAGTACACAGTTTCCGGCTCACATACACAGGCATGCCTAAAAAAATGTTTATTTTCTTGCATCTGTTTTCTACATACTTGTGTAGCTTTCAGTGGCAATTCTTCCTTTTCTTCTCCTCTGTAGGAACGCATTTCTGATGTTGTTGTTGCTGTTTTTGAATTCCTCTCACACAGTCTCTAAGAGTTTGATATATTCATTGGTTTATTGCTTGAATTTTTAATCCTGTTTTTAGTATTTCTGGAACTGGCAAGTAGGCTCTGAAATCTTGGGTGTTGCATGGGCCTAAATGTTACATGAATTCATGTTATGATAAGTTGAATAAAAATTGTTTCTTTTCTATTGGCTTGAGAAAGAGCTAGAAGGGGCAAACTTACCCTTTCATAACAGCACCAATCCCACCAGGAAAAGTAGAGCTGTCCTGTCCTAATAACCTCTTAAAAGTCTCACCTATTAATACTGTTACAGTGGCAATGAAATTTCAACATGAGTTCTGGATGGGAAAAAACATTCAAATCATAGCACTCTGTGATCTGGATGCATATCCATTCATCTCAAATGTGTCTGAGTTGTTTCCTCTTTCTTTTTCCACCTAAGTACTTTAACACTCACTCCCTTGCAAAGCATACATTAAGCTGCCAGGTGTACTTTCTCTGAATAACATACTTAAGAGATATATATATACACACATATATATATATTTCTGCTCTAAAATATTTGGAAATAATAAATTAATCATAATAATCAATAATTGATCCTCACTTTTGGAATCCCTTTTATTTTTTTCCATAGATAATGTTTCTGATAAGAATTCTTGCATAGTTATTTTATTCTTCAAGAAGTCAAATAAACAAAATTCAGTTTTATCATAAATAGCTCTCACATGACTTTTAAAATATATGTTTGAAGTCAAATTTATTTTGATATTCAGGTAGGATTTTTAATGCACTGTATATATTCTTAAAGATATTATATGTCAAAATTATATTAAGCCACAATGTACAAATATCAAAGATTTCTTTTATTAATTAAATAATGATAATACATTATATATATTTATGTCATAATGTAATTAGCATTTATTATATTCAACTACCCAGCACAGCAAAAAATAAATACTAATGTCCAAGTAAAAAAAGTATTAGCTCATAAACCAATCTTATCTATTATAAAACAGTGAATAGGACAATACACACGCCAAGTGAACATTTCTAATCTTCAATTTCTTAAGATACATTCAATAGCGTCTAAATGAAAAACAGCCAGAAAGCTTTGAGGCAGGATGAAAATCAGGACAAATGTAGAATGAAATGTAGTAGAAATTTGTAAAATTGATACATCTACTTTACGTAATAAAATCAAGGAAAATATATTGAACATGCTTAGAAAAGGTATTAACTATGTAAATATTAAACAATTGTGCAGAAGCACTTGAACACTTGAGTGTATTAAATTTCTCTATGTAAGTAGTAGGAGGAGATACCCTTTATTCCTTTGTTATGCAAAGTAGAATAAACAAGTTAAAAAGATGTACATCACTGATATACCATCAAGAGTTTAGTCATTGATTCTGTGGTCTCTCCAACTCAATCAAATGTAAGCAAATGCTTCCTTAAAAAAAGTTATATTTACAATTAAGTCTTTTAATCAGAGTTGAAGTAAAAAGAATTAATGTTCATCTTGCCCAACGTAGTCATTTTGCAGATGATCAGTCTAAGACTATCGCAGTAGAGTGCCTTAAAAAAAAAAAAGGAAAATGAAAAAAGATTGCCAAACAAACAATGAGAAGATCTGAATTTACCCTATGTCTTCTGATTCCAAGGTCAATGTACTGTAGAAATTGTCAGAATGTTTATTAATCGTCGATTAAATGTTGGACACTATGGTAATTTTTGAGAAATAGCTGTGAAGCTGATGGCTTCTCACAGTTTTTATTGAATTTACCTTATAATAGAAGTAAGCATGATCTCGGGATACTGTACAGTAAATTACAGAATTAATTGGAAAATAAAAACATGTTTTCAATTTAACTAAGAGTGACATCTGTTCTGGTCTCAAAGGTAGGAATGTGGAGTGTTTTAGGGAAGATTGATTGGACAAGATAAAATAAAGTGGAACTTTCAGGTTTGGAGTTAGCCAGGCAAAGCAAAGAGAACATACGGTTTTCACTTGTGGAATATCCTGGGGGTAAGAGAGATGACACAAAGTTTCAGGAATTGAAAGGAATTCTGTTTGATAACTCTTCTTTCCACACTTTTATTTTTAAGACAGCCTTTATAAACTCAAGGTTTGGATGGAATGTGAAGAGAGGAAGGGGGATAAGAGGCAAGAAAACTAGCAGAAAATGTGTCACCTGACTGACGCAATAAACTTAGCAGCAGCCTCTGACTGGCAGATGCCCACATACTCTGATTCTTCTTATGTGTGCATGTTGTGGGGGTCAGAGTGGGGACATTGTTCTTCCAAAGACTTTGACATTCAGATCTCTGGAATAGATGAATGTTCCTAGTTGGCTGCTCACACTTATCTCTCAGAACTTGACTTCTGCTAGGTTCTGTCCCCTTGATTTGCCAATCTTCACCTATTTTGTGTGAGAGAGGTAGCTAATCCTGAGCATACCACATTAAAAGACATTTACCAAGATTTCCATGAGTTTTTCCAGAAGACATTCTTACTTGGAGAAAGAAAACTTTCTTATTTGCAACAGGAGTAAAAAATGCACCAAAGAAATTCTCACTATTGACTTTTCCATCATAATGAATTTTATTTATACACTCTCATATATGTTCAAATTCAATAATAAGAAATGGTTTTAAAAATTAATTTTTGGCAGTTTGGCAGTTCCTCAAAATGTTAAATGTAAAGTTGTCCGATAGATTAGAAATGCAATTCGTATTGAGATACCCAATAGGTGTGAAAACATGTCTATCTGTAAAACCTATGTACGTGGATGTTCACAGAAGCATACTTGATCATAGTCAAAAGGTGGAAACAACCAAAATGTCCATCAGTGATGAACAGATAAACAAATTGTGGTATGTCCATAAATGGGAAATTATTCAGCAATAAAAAGGAAAGAAAGAATTGCTGATACATGCTACAACATGGATAAACCTTGAAAACATCATGCTAATTGAAAAAGTCAGATTCACAATTATATATATATATAGGGTGATTCATGAATTCATATGAAATGTCAAAAATGGATAAAATATAGAGACAGAAAGAGAATATTATTTGTTTAACCTGGAAGGCAGTAGATAGGGACTCGTTGCAATTGGGATTGATGTGTCTTTTTGGGTGATGCAAATTTTTCTACAATTAGATTCTAGTGCTATTTACACAACATTATAAGCATAATAAAACCATTTTATCATATACTTTGAGGAGGAACATTGTGGTAGGTACCTTATATTTTAGTAATTTTTTAAACATATTTGACCACACTCCTTGTAAGACCTCCACAGACCATTTTGTACCTTGTTTTAGATCAGCAAGTAGGATTACTTTGCCCCTATTGTTTTCACTGTTGAAATTCCAACTATAAGATAAAATTACTTCTATTTACATATGTATTTATTTATATATATTACTACTTTATATATGTGTGTATGTGTGTATTTGTGTGTATATATGTGTGTGTGTGGGGGGTATGTATATATCATTTTATCCTGGATCTATTTACAACTAGAGATGCTTTGTAAGAAAACCCACAATGCAAAATGAATACAATAAGTTTTTTGCTAGAAAATGACCTAATATAAAATTAGAAAAGCAGTGGATCAAAAAAAAAGAATAATTTTCAAGAATGCAAGCCATAGACTAAAGTTTTTATAAATACGTCAAAATGAAAGAGTGTTCTAAGCATCTTAGCTACCAAAACAAATATGACTATTTGAAAAATTCTTAAATTTCTAAAGATTGAAACAAATCCAGTATTCGGGATTTACAGGTTTATTGTTTTTTTCCAAAAGAGCAAACCAATAAATTCAAAGGACCTGGTAAGAGTATTCTGCAAGGTACAGACTAATGCAAGACTCAATGTCATCAAAATAGTAAACATAATTTTAAAATTCTAAATTGTTTTTGTTTTTTCATAATAGCGCTTAAGGCTGAAGTAAGGTGTAACTCTGGGGTCTGTTACAAGAAATAAACCTGATAAAGGAATTAAAACGTCCTAGTTTCAATATTTTGTTCTCTGATGATCTGGTTTAGTCTATAGCTTGAGGTTTAAACTGTTTGAGGTATAAAATAGAAGCACCACATCCAGGTTCATTAAATTCATGTGCTATTTTATTTATCTTAACTGGGCTTTTTATTGTAGAGCTAAAAAAAATACAAGTTGGGTGTTCAAAAAAAATAAGTATTTTGTGCTTTCATGGACCCCTTGAATTGGTTGTTAACAAACTACAGTAAGATAATACCTTCTTATACATGTAAGAAACCCTAAATATATAATTCAGTGTCCCCACAGAAGACCAATTACAGACTCACTTTGGGAAATTTTTGAAAGTTTAACAACCATTTATAATGTCATAGGATTAGAGGGAAACCACAGGAATAATTCAATATTCAGGGAGCTAGAAAGTGTAGGGTTTTTACCAACCCCAATTCTGAGGAGACAAAGATAGACAGGTATGAGAACTCAGACTGAGAAACTGAAAACGGTTGCTTTACAAAAGCTGTCACCTCGGCTAAGGGAAACCACTACTTTAGACAACACCAGAATGAGATTGTCAAGGGAGTAACAACCCTGACCTTATTCTTCCCTCTTGCATAGATCTTCTGATCTATTGATTGTAACTAATCAGAAGCTAGAAGACAAGAAAGCCTATTGATATATCAGCGTTCCTACAGATCAACCTTCAGGGTCTCAGATCAGGACGCAAAATGATTGCCAATGGATCAGGTGGAGTGGCACTAGCCTAAATATGCATCTAAATGGATGACCAACTAACTCACAATAGAACGGTGACCCTGTTATCAGCTTAAAACTTGGGCTCATTTTTATTAATCTATTTTTGTGACTTACTAGTTTGCATTCTTCATGGTGTTGATAAATTATTTTGTATTGAGAAAATACTCAGTTTTTTTGTACCAAAGGATAGTCCTTGAGTAATCATTGTTAGTATAGATATTTTCTATTAGGTTAGAAGTTTCAAAATCTAAGGTGATCATTGTCAACAATTGGGCAACATTGTTGCCAGAAAATGCAGTGGGTAGGCTCTAAAAGAAAAACATGATGGAATGAGATTCTTAAATGGCAACAGTAATTGTCACTTCAGCATTGTACCACAAATAATCTCATACCTGCCTCCCTAATCTCCTGTTTTAAGGATATTACCCTGGGTAAGATATGGGGAGTCAGATGCAGATCAGGAGAACCTGAAGTTATACAATTTTGTTACTCAGGATTTCCTTGGGACAACACAATACTTTCCCTAGAGCCACTGAGCGAAGCACTGGGGTCAGTCACAAGGCAGAGGGAAAGAGTGGAACTCCAGGCAAGTGCCTTTACTGTAGTTTCCTAGGGAAGTAATGGGCCAGGGAGCTAAATAGGTTTATGACTGGCTAGTTAGCGTAACTTCAGTGGGCTTTGAGATATAGTGGCTGCCCCACATTGTCTGGTACCTGGCCTTGGAGAAATTACAGGGCTGTTTGGATAGAAGAGCCCAAATAAGGGAGGAGATAGGGAAAGTGGACTTAATCTTCTGCTCAAGAAGGAAAATTGAACTGCCTTCTTGCCAGGACTTTAAAACTGAGTCAAGCAGGATGCCTGAGGCTGAAACCTCATAAAAGGATACGTGGACATTCACTGCTTAACTTTGTAAAGGCTTTTTTAAAATTCTTTGGTTCAAGACTGTAGCAAAACTGTTCTTCAGTGGGTCAGGATTTTCCCTATACTCCCATGCATATATATATATATATATATATACACACACACACACAATTTTGCATCCTGATCTGAGACCCTGAAGGTTGATATATATGTGTGTGTGTGTGTCTTACCCTGAATGATATATTTAGGGTTTCTTACATGTGTAAGAAGGTATTCTCTTACTGTAGTTTATTAATAACCAATTCAAGGGGTCCATGAAAGCACAGAATACTTCTCTTTTCAGAACACACAAATTGTATTTTTTTTTAGCGCTCTCTCTATATATATGTCTACCACTTAAATATAATTAAAAGTAATAAACATATTTAAAAGTAATAATAGCAACAATAAGGAGGAGAAGAAGAAAATTTATAGGTTATACAGTAAGACAATCCTATTATAATGTTTTTCTACAATATAAATGCATTAGCAGATTTTATTATCAGCTTTTACATTTCACAGAATGTATTATTTGATCACCAAAATAGGTCGCTTTTATTGGCACACAAAATTATCTCTCCAATCTCTTGTTCCTCATATTATCCTACTTTCAGAATGGAGCCAATGATTTCAATAAGATATTGATATTATTATTATTATTATTATTATTATTATTATTATTATTATTATTATTTTGAATCAGGGTCTCACTCTGTCAGCCAGGCTGGAGTGCTGTGCTTTCTTATCTTACTTCTTATATCAAAAACAGTTGAGATGGGTATGATAATCTCCATTTTATAGATTAGAAATCTAGGATATTAAATATGCTTCACAAAGTTATTTAATTATAAGGAGAAGTGAAACTTGTATTATATCCTTTGCCTTCGGTATGCATGCACATAACTTCTATTAATATTATGAGAGTATACTTCTTTATAATCCCTAATTACACATATATTTGTCTGTTTTTGAGATTAATATGATTACATGAAACAATGAGGATGCAGTTATTACATTAGTTATGACTATGTAGGTTTTTAGAAGGCATTTTATGGATATGTTGAATCAAAAGAACATTGCAAGAAACAATGGTTACTTCTATTAGAAAATAATCTGCTTCCTGGCTGGGCACCGTGGCTCACACCTGTAATCCCAGCAATTTGGGAGGCCAAGGTGGGTGGATCACCTGAGGTCAGGTTCAAGACCAGCCTGGCCAACATGGTTAAGCCTCTTCTCTACTAAAAATACAAAAAATTAGCTGGATGTGGAGCTGTGTGCCTGTAATCCCAGCTACTTGGGAGGCAGAGGCAGGAGAATTGCTCGAACCTCAGAGGCAGAAGTTGCAGGCAGCTGAGACTGCACCATTGCACTCCAGCCTGGGGAACAGAGTAACACTCCATCTCAAAAGAAAGGGAGGGGGGTGAGAGAGAGAGAGAGAGAAAATGATCTGCTTCCTAATTAGTTTGTGAAGGCTTAGGCAAAACAGAGACCACTCTCAAGAACTTTGAAGCATTCTAACATTTTAGTTAAATAATAATATACCATTCATATTTTTATATCGCATGTGACTTTTTAAGGAAATAATGGCAATTAAAATACCAAAAGGGAAAAAATATATATAAATACACACACACACACACACACACACACACACACACACACACATATATATGCTCTTCTCTAAAATGACAGTTTAGTAAAGTTAAACAATACATAAGAAGATTTATACAAAAGTAGTGCCCTATCAGTCTCCATATTTTCCATTATTTCTATTTTTTAATCGATCTTTCCAGTCTATTGTAATAAATATTTTTATAATGGATATGGAATTTTTTAAGCATTATGTATTTGCATGTTGCTTGGGAAGATCAAACTCATTATTTTATTCTTTGTTCATGACTCCATGCAGTAAATCTTACCTTGTGGAACTAAAAATTTTTTAAAGCATCTATAAGTACATAATTTACAACCCAGGGCTTGCACAAAAATTGCACGAATATAGTACAATAAGTCTGGCATCGATTGGGCTTTGGAATACAATGGATGCTCCTGCAAATGCTACAGTAGATGCTAAGATAACTTTTAGGAAGTGAGTCATGACAAATCATACTTTCCTACCATCTCTTGTTTCTCTGGTGCTATTATCTAATGTGATGTAGAGATGCATTCTGCTTCTGTCCTGCTTCTAACTGTTGCCTATTCTGATTAATGGCACATTTGGAAAAGCTACTGACACAGGAACGTGGGAGGAAATGCCACTACGTATAAACTATGTAATCCTTTTTGCACAAGTAAGAACATTTTACTATCCTCACCATGGGTTTTAAGAATATGAATACTGAAGACATTTTCGTAATATATGTGTTTCTGAAAAGCATCTATCTCCAGACATAGTGAAAAATTTTTCTTCACTGACTGGAGGAGATTAGTTTATGATTGATGTGAATGATTTTTTGCACAAACCCAAGAAAGACTGTGATGAGGTGACTAGCAGCTGGTAAAAGAAAGTGAAGCAGCTAGGAGGGAAAATTAGTGATGCATGTGAGGATGATAATGTTCCTCATCTTTTGACAAATATATCAAAGTGTTGCTGTCTGCATTCTATATCAGTGTCTGTCTAATAGGATTTAAAATATTTAACAATTTCATAACTACTTTGCATTAGTTTATAAGGCATTTCTGCATAATTTATCACAATTGATCCATTTAACTATCCTGGGAACTCCTATATTTTTAAAAATAAAGTCAAGTCTCTGGGTGAATGCCCACAAAATATGTCCCATCATTCATACACTGGAATGAATGTTTCCCATCCTGCCCTATCCTCACTTTAAAACACTCAGTGGAATAAACTATAAGTAGATATGAATCATAGTAGCAAGTCTTGAATATCATAACCTTTCAAAAATATCTCTTCCATTTGTGACATACCAGAATTAATGAGCGTGAAAACAAAATGCCTGAGGCTCAAACCTCATAAGAGGATACATGGCCCTTCACTGCCTGACTTTGTAAAGACTTTTTTATTCTTTGGTTCCATACTATAGCAGAACTGTTCTTCAGTGGGTCAGTTAAGTTTGTGTGTGTGGAGGAGGTAGGTGAAGTTAAAAATTACACACTCTATTTGTTCGAGAACTCAGTCCATGTTTTAACGTTTGTGTGGTATTCTCTAGCAGAGAAACTGGCTTCTTTTCAAAGGATAAAGACACATTTGCTGAATGGTACTGTTGGAAATAAATAATGATTTCTCTGAGTGCAGACACATGGTAAAAGAAAACTAATTCTGGGCTTTGATATTTTTAAGAAATTTTTGAAGCATAATTCCAGATTTCTAATTGCTGTCTCTATTTGGATATTTACCATTAAATTTGTATTTCATTATTTTATTTAATGCTTTTAAAAGAAATTTTCAGTTTTTCTTCTAAAGTTTGGGAGAATGTTCTATATTTTTATTGTATTCCTAGAACATTCTCATGCCTACAATTTCCATATCTCTAATTACATGAGATACACCATGTAGTATATAGCACATCTTTCACAATTTATAATATACACATTCAGAATTTATAATATATACTTATCTCTAGACTTCTTTTGAGTCTTTTAAATTTCTTTTTTTTCTTATTATTACACTTTAAGTTCTATGGTACATGTGCACAACGTGCAGGTTTTTACATGTGTATACATGTGCCATGTTGGTGTGTTGCACTCATTAACTCATCATTTACATTAGGTATATCTCCTAATGCTATCCCTCCCCACTCCCCCCACCCCAAGACAGGACCCAGTGTGTGATGTTCCCCTTCCTGTGTCCAAGTGTTCTCATTGTTCAATTCCCACCTATGAGTGAGAACATGTGGTGTTTGGTTGTTTTTTCCTTGTGATAGTTTGCTGAGAATGATGGTTTCCATCTTAAACCATGTCCCTACAAAGGATGTAAACTCATCCTTTTTTATGGCTGCATAGTATTCCATGGTGTATATGTGCCACATTTTCTTAATCCAGTCTGTCATTGATGGACATTTGGGTTGGTTCCAAGTCTTTGCTGTTGTGAATAGTGCCCCAATAAACATACATGTGCATGCGTCCTTATAGCAGCATGATTTATAATCCTTTGGGTATATACCCAGTAATGGGATGGCTGGGTCGAATGGTATTTCTAGTTCTAGATCCTTCAGGAATCGCCACGCTGTCTTCCACAATGGTTGACCTAGTTTACAGTCCCAGCAACGGTGTAAAAGTGTTCCTAATTCTCCACATCCTCTCCAGGACCTGTTGTTTCCTGACTTTTTAATGATTGCCATTCTAACTGGTGTGAGATGGTATCTCATTGTCGTTTTGATTTGCATTTCTTTGATGGCCAGTGATGATGAGCATTTTTTCATGTGTCTGTTGGCAGCATAAATGTCTTCTTTTGAGAAGTGTCTGTTCATATCCTTCGCCCACTTTTTGATGGGGTTGTTTTTTTCTTGTAAGTTTATTTGAATTCCTTGTAGATTCTGGATATTAGCCCTTTGTCAGATGAGTAGATTGCAAAAATGTTCTCCCATTCTGTAGGTTGCCTGTTCACTCTGATGGTAGTTTCTTTTGCTGTGCAGAAACTCTTTATTTTAATTAGATCCCATTTGTCAATTTTGGCTTTTGTGGCCAATGTTTTTGGTGTTTTAGACATAAAGTCATTGCCCATGCCTATATCCTGAATGATATTGCCTAGATTTTTTTCTAGGGTTTTTATGGTTTCAGGTCTAATATTTAAGTCTTTAATCCATCTTGAATTAATTTTTGTATAAGGTGAAAGGAGGGGATCCAGTTTCAGCTTTCCACATATGGCTAGCCAGTTTTCCCAGCATCATGTGTTAAATAGGGAATCCTTTCCACATTTCTTGTTTTTGCCAGGTTTGTCAAAGATCAAATGGTTGTAGATGTGTGGTGTTATTTTTGAGGGCTCTGGTCTGTTCCATTGGTCTATATCTCTATTTTGATTCCAGTACCATGCTGTTTTGGTTACTGAAGCCTTGTAGTATAGTTTGAAGTCAGGTAGCATGATGCCTCCAGCTTTGTTCTTTTGGCTTAGGATTGACTGCAATGCGGGCTCTTTTTTTGGTTCCATATGAACTTTAAAGTAGTTTTTTCCAATTCTGTGAAGAAAGTTATTGGTAGCTTGATAGGGGTGGCATTGAATCTATAAATTATCTTGGACAGTATGACCATTTTCACAATATTGATTCTTCCTATCCATGAGCATGGAATGTTCTTCCATTTGTTTGTGTCCTCTTTTATTTCATTGAGCAGTGGTTTGTAGTTCTCCTTCAAGAGATCCTTCACATGCCTTGTAAGTTGGATTCCTAGGTATTTTATTCTCTTTGAAGAAATTGTGAATGGAAGTTCTCTCATGATTTGGCTCTCTGTTTGTCTGTCATTGATGTATGAGAATACTTGTGATTTTTGCACATTGATTTTGTATCCTGAGACTTTGCTGAAGTTGCTTATCAGCTTAAGGAGATTTTGGGCTGAGATGATGGGGTGTTCTAAATATACAATCATGTTGTCTGCAAACAGGGACAATTTGACTTCCTCTTTTCCTAATTGAATACCCTGTATTTCTTTCTCCTGCCTGATTGCCCTGGACAGAATTTCCAGCACTATGTTGAATAGGAGTGGTGAGAGAGTGCATCCATCTTGTGCCAATATTCAAAGGGAATGCTTCCAGTTTTTGCCCATTAAGTATGATATCGGCTGTGGGTTTGTCATAAATAGCTCTTATTATTTTGAGATACGTCCCATCAATACCTAATTTATTGAGAGTTTTCATCATGAAGGGCTGTTGAATTTTGTCAAAGGCCTTCTCTGCATCTATTGAGATAATCATGTGGTTTTTGTCTTTGATTCTGTTTATATGCTGAATTACGTTTATTGATTTGTGTATATTGAACCAACCTTTCTTCCCAGGGATGAAGCCCACTTGATCATGGTGGATAAGCTTTTTGATGTGCTGGTGGATTCAGTTTACCAGTATTTTATTGAAGATTTTTGCATCGATGTTCATCCAGGATATTGGTCTAAAGTTGTCTCTTTTTTTTGTCATATCTCTGCCAAGCTTCAGTATCAGGATGATGCTGGCCTCATAAAATGAGTTAGGGAGGATTCTTTCTTTTTCTATTCATTGCAATAGTTTCAGAAGGAATAGTACCAGATCCTCCTTGTATCTCTGGTAGAATTCAGCTGTGAATCCATCTGGTGCTGGACTTTTTTTGCTTGGTAGACTCTTAATTATTGCCTCAATTTCAGAGCCTGTTATTGGTCTATCCATGGAGTCAACTTCTTCCTCATTTAGTCTTGGAAAGGTGTTATGTCTCCAGGAATTCATCCATTTCTTCTAGATTTTCTAATTTATTTCTATAGATGTGTTTATAGTATTGTCTGATGGTAGTATGTATTTCTGTGGGATCTGTGGTGATATCCCCTTTATCATTTTTTATTGTGTCTATTTGATTTTTCTCTCTTTTCTTCTTTATTAGTCTTGCTAGCGTTCTATCAATTTTGTTGATCTTTTCAAAAAACCAGCTCTGGGATTCATTGAGCTTTTGAAGGGGTTTTGGGTCTCTATCTCCTTTAATTCTGCTCTGGTCTTGGTTATTTCTTGCCTGCTGCTAGCTTTTGAATGTGTTTGCTCTTGCTTCTCTAGTTCTTTTCATTGTGATGTTAGGATGTTAATTTTAGATCTTTTTCTGCTTTCCCTTGTGGGCGTTTAGGGCTATACATTTCCTTGTACACACTGCTTTAAATGTGTCCCAAAGATTCTGGTATGTTGTATCTTTGTTCTCATTGGCTTCAAAGAACATCTTTATTTCTGCCTTCATTTTGTTATGTGCCCAGTAGTCCTTCAGGAGCAGGTTGTTCAGTTTCCATGTAGTTGAGCGGTTTTGAGTGAGTTTCTTAATCCTGAGTTCTAGTTTGATTGCACTGTGGTCTGAGAGACAGTTTGATATAATTTCTGTTCTTTTACATTTGTTGAGGAGTGCTTTACTTCCAACTACGTGGTCAATTTTGGAATAAGTGTGGTGTGGTGCTGAGAAGAATGTATATTATATTGATTTGGGGTGGAGAGTTCTATAGACGTTCATTAGGACCACTTGGTGCAGAGCTGAGTTCAATTCCAGGATACCCTTTTTAACTTTGTGTCTCGTTGATCTATCTAATTTTGACAGTGGAGTGTGAAAGTCTCCTATTATTATTGTATGGGAGTCTAAGTCTCTTTGTAGGTCTCTGAGGACTTGCTTTATGAATCTGGGTGCCTCTGTATTGGGTGCATATATATTTAGGATAGTTAGCTCTTCTTGTTGAATTGATCCCTTTACCGTTATGTAATGGCCTCCTTTGTCTCTTTTGATCTTTGTTGGTTTAAAGTGTGTTTTATCGCAGACTAGGATTGTAACCCTTTCCTTTTTTTGCTTTCCATTTGCTTGGTAGATCTTCCTCCATCTCTTTGTTTTGAGCCTATGTGTGTCTCTGCATGTGAGATGGATCTCCTGAATACAGCACACTGAGATGTCTTGACTCTTTATCCAATTTGCCAGTCTGTGTATTTTAATTGCAGCATTTTGCATTTGCCCTTTTACATTTAAGGCTAATATTGTGATATGTGAATTTGATCCTGTCATTATGACGTTAGGTGGTTATTTTGCTCATTAGTTGATGCAGTTTCTTCCTACCATCAATGGTCTTTACAATTTGGCATGTTTTTGCAGTGGCTGGTACTGGTTGGTCCTTTCCATGCTTAGTGCTTCCTTCAGGAGCTCTTGTAGGGCAGGCCTGTTGGTGACAAAAGCTTACATTTTGTAAGAGATTTGTAAGCATTTGCTTGTCTGTAAAGGGTTTTATTTCTCCTTCACTTATGAAGCTTTGTTTGGCTGGATATGAAATTCTAGGTTGAAAATTCTTTTCTTTAAGAATGTTGAATATTGGCCCCCACTCTATTCTGACTTGTAGAGTTTCTCCCGAGAGATCCTCAGTTTGATGGACTTCCCTTTGTGAGTAACAAGATCTTTGTCTCTGGCTGCCCTTAACTTTTTTTCCTTCATTTCAGCTTTGGTGAATCTGACAATTATATGTCTTGGAGTTGCTCTTCTCGAGGAGTATCTTTGTGGCATTCTCTGTATTTCCTGAATTTGAATGTTGGCCTGCCTTGCTAGGTTGGGAAGTTCTCCTGAATAATATCCTGCAGAGTGTTTTCCAACTTGGTTCCATTCTCCCCGTCACTTTCAGGTACACCAATCAGACATAGATTTGGTCTTTTCACATAGTCCCATATTTCTTGGAGGCTTTGTTCCTTTCTTATTACTCTTTTTCTCTAAACTTCTCTTCTTACTTCATTTCATTCATTTGATGTTCAGTCACTGATACCCTTTCTTCCAGTTAATCCAATTGGCTACTGAAGCTTGTGCATTCATTGCTTAGTTCTCATGCCATGGTTTTCAGCTCCATCAGGTCATTTAAGGTCTTCTCTACACTGTTTATTGTCATTAGCAGTTCATCTAATCTTTTTTCAAGGTTTTCAGCTTCTTTGCATTGGGTTCAAACTTCCTCCTTTAGCTCATTGAAATTTGATCATCTGAAGCCTTCTTCTCTCAACTTGTCAAAGTAATTCTCCATCCAGCTTTGTTCCGTTGCTGGTGAGGAGTTGCATTCCTTTGGAGGGGGAGAGGTGCTCTGATTTTTAGAATTTTCAGCTTTTCTGCTGTGTTTTTTCCCCATCTTTGTGGTTTTATCTACCTTTGGTGTTTGGTGATGGTGACGTACAGATGGGGTTTTGGTGTGGATGTCCTTTCTGTTTGTTAGTTTTCCTTCTAACAGTCAGGACCCTCAGCTGCAGGTCTGCTGGAGTTTGCTGGAGGTCCACTCCAGACCCTGTTTGCCTGGATATCAGCAGCAGAGGCTGCAGAACAGCAAATATTGCTGAACAGCAAATGTTGCTGCCTGATCGTTCCTCTGGAAGCTTCGTCTCAGAGGGGTACTGAGCAGTGTGGGTTGTCAGTCTGCCCCTACTGGGGGGTGCCTCCCAGTGAGACTACTCAGGAGTCAGGAACCCACTTGAGGAGGCAGTCTGTCCATTTTCAGATCTCAGACTGTGTTCTGGCATAACCACTACTCCCTTAAAAGTTGTCAGACAGGGACATTTAAGTCTGCAGAGGTTTCTGCTGCCTTTTGTTCAGCTATGCCCTTCCCCCAGAGGTGGAGTCTACACAGGCAGTCACGCCTCCTTGAGCTGCAGTGGGCTCCACCCAGTTCAAGCTTCCTGGCCGCTTTGTTTACCTATTCAAGTCTCAGCAATGGTGGGCACACCTTCCCCAGCCTCACTGCCGCCTTGCAGTTGAATCTCAGACTGCGGCACTAGCAATGAGTGAGGCTCCATGGGCATAGGACCCTCTGAGCCAGGCACAGGATATAATCTCCTGGTGTGCCCTTTGCTAAGACCGTTGGCAGTATTAGGGCGGGAGTGACCCAATTTTCCAGGTGCCGTCTGTCACGGCTTCCCTTGGCTAGGAAAGGGAATTCCCTGACCCCTTGCACTTCCTGGGTGAGGCGATGTGTCAGCCTGCTTTGGCTCACGCTGGGTGGGCTGCACCCACTGTCCTGCACCCACTGTCCAACAAGCCCCAGTGAGATGAACCCAGTACCTCAATTGGAAATGCAGAAATCACCTATCTTCTGTGTCACTCACGCTGCGAGCTGTAGACTATAGCTGTTCCTATTCAGCCATCTTCTTAAATTTCTTAAATGTCATCAATGAATTGTGTCAATCTCTTGACAAAAATGACATATTCAAATGAGTAAGTAACTAAGTGCACAGTCACATACACACAGACTGATAGCCAAATAGATAGATATATTTATCTAGATTTTTGAAATCAACATTTTATAAAATTTATATTCTCCCTTATGTTAACTATTACCTCATGAATAGAATTTTCACTTCATTTATTTATTAAGGTTTAAGGATCTAACCTCATGCCTTTGTTTTGTTTTAATAAGCACTAAACTTCTTTGCATAAAACAGTATCTAGTTTTATTTCTTTCCTTTAGATCAAAACCCACAGTATGTCTGAGTCAAGTGATAAAAAAAGGTGACATATTTGATCCATCTAGTCTCCAAATACATTGGCATGTTTGGGCAAATATATCTGAATTCATTCTTCTCTATAAATATCAGACTGACTTTGAATTTAACTTAACCCCTTGATAGTACTAAGCAGCAGCATCTTAAAGGTTATTCCAATTTGATAATCAACGTATGTATTTTTTTTTTTTTTTTTTTGAAACGGAGTCTCGCTCTGTCGCCCAGGCTGGAGTGCAGTGGCCGGATCTCAGCTCACTGCAAGCTCCGCCTCCCGGGTTTACGCCATTCTCCTGCCTCAGCCTCCCGAGTAGCTGGGACCACAGGCGCCCGCCACCTCACCCGGCTAGTTTTTTTTTTTTTTTTTAGTAGAGACGGGGTTTCACCGTGTTAGCCAGGATGGTCTCGATCTCCTGACCTTGTGATCCGCCCGTCTCGGCCTCCCAAAGTGCTGGGATTACAGGCTTGAGCCACCGCGCCCAGCCCCGTATGTATTTAAATTTTAATTTTATTCTTATTTCACAATTTGCTGGTGAAGTTGAACATTGCACAATATTTTTAAATAGTCCTGTAGGAAGTCTCACATAAATTGAAATGTTAAACAAATGTACTTTTTAAGTATTTATTTAATTTATAGCATTTTTAAGGTGAGTCATAAATTTAAAGTAAGTCATATTCAATTATGCTAAAGAGAAAAATTCAATGAATTCACAGTATTTATATTTGCTTTATAAGAGTCTATGCTAGACATGAAATATATTCATTTTACTCACACAATTTTTTAATACATATCGTTATTCCAAGCAAGAAACTAATTACAGTTACCTAGCATCTTAAATAATTTACAGTGATTTCCAACACTTTTCTAATGGAAAGTGTCAGTGATAGAGACACTCTTAATTTATCTGAGATGATACTTTTAAAATGAGAATGACTGCTAGTAATAAATTTTTGCATCTTATGTTTTACAAATAGTTTCAGTACCAATATTTTATCTGTCCTACTCATTTTGTAAATTACCACAAGATTTTAAAAATTATTTATAGACCCTTTTGTAATAATCTACTTGCTACATGACTTGGAAGCTTGAAAGAAACACTGCTGTGACCACTCAATCTCCTTCACAAGTTTTTTAGGACCAACAGTCCCGTAGATTCTCAATCTTTGGTAAGAGACATGCTTAGATTGTGCTGTTCCTACAGCATGAAGCCAGATAACACTTTGACCAACTTCAGAAAAACTGGTAAGTACATTGAGAAACATATATATGGTCCTATTAGTTTTTATGTGTTTGGTACACAAAACATTTCTCTGAAAATGTAACTCTTTAGTCTTCAATATTTATAAATTTTGAGCATGTATTTTATAATATTGTCCTAGGTTGCCTCTTTAACTTAGATTTTAATGGTTCTAGCAAGTACAGAAGCAAAAATAATAAATCATAATATTTTAGAAATCATATTGGAATTCTATAGCATATCAGACATAATCATTTAAGTTCCCCTAAAGAAAATGCCTTAAATATTGTCATATGATAGTAACATTAATCATAGTCATAGTGAGAAATTCGTATTTTGGGGGTGATTTTTGTTCAAAAATACCTACACCTATTATGTTATGCTTTTTAAAATAAATTGTATTTTATGTTATGTATGTGTACATTTTTAAAAACTTGTCATTAAGGTAAGTGGATCTCTAATCACACAGTGTGAGATCTTTGTAAATAGCTGCCTTTTAAAGGCAATCAAGAAACTTGTGTGGTATCATAAGTGTTAATCAGTAATCAACTTTTGATACAGAGCACTGATTATTTGTTTTATAAAAGAAATAGACACATAATTAATAATTTTAATAATTAAGATAATAATTAGCTATGGAACTCTTGCTGATACAATGATAATCTGAATTATGTGTTCTCAAATTCTGATATTCCTAACTAATTAGGTTATAGGCCAGGTGTGGTAGCTCACGCCTGTAATCCCAACACTTTGGTTGGCCAAGGAGAAAGGATCACTTGAGCCTAGGAGTTCGAGACCAGCCTGGGCAACATAGTGAGACCCCATCTCTACAATAAATAAAAAGTTTAGCCAGGCATTGTGGTATGTTTCTGTAGTCACAGCCACTCGGGAGGCTGAAGTGGGAAGACTGCTTGAGCCCAAGGTGTCAAGGCTGTGGTGAGCCTTGATTGCTCCACTGTACTTTAGTCTGGGTAGAGAAAAACCCTTTCAAAGCAAACAAAACAAACAAACAAAAACAATAGAATTATGGAGGTTTTATATAATTTTATTTTTCATAGAATTGGACATATTTGATCTTTGATCAATAATGAGGTATTTAAGTTGCCCATTGCAGCAGACTCTTATTTCTAGAGAACATCACTATATCTTTCTTCTTACATGTTCTGCAACGTGAACTTGTCTCTTTCCTATCAAGAGACAGAGTCTATTTCTTGACTTACTTTAATGTAAACCAATAAAGTATTTGAGAAGAGATGCTGGACCAGTATCACTTTAAATGGCCTGAAGGCCAATATTTCCTAGGAGCCCTACAGTAAGTACAATTACCCTGAGATAAACAGACCATAGAAAAAAGCCCAAGTCTCATGCATCCCTTAGAAAATGAGATGGAATACAGAGAAAGGAAGAAAAAAGGCCCTTAGACCAGATGTTTAAGTGAGGAAACCATGCGGAAATGAATCCTCCAGTGGCAGACACTCCATCTCCTGCCAAATGGATCAGATATGCACCACCGGCTGGGCCCTTCCACAAAATCATAAGCAAATGAAAATTTATGTTTTAATAAACATACGTGTGCGTGTGTCTTTGTAGTAGAATAATTTATAATCCTTTGGGTATATACCCAGTAGTGGGATGGCTGGGTCATATGGTACATCTAGTTCTAGATCCTTGAGGAATTGCCATACTGTTTTCCATAATGGTTGAACTAGTTTACAATCCCACCAACAGTGTAAAAGTGTTCCTATTTCTCCACATCCTCTCCAACACCTGTTGTTTCCTAATTTTTTAATGATTGCCGTTCTAACTGGTGTGAGATGGTATCTCATTGTAGTTTTGATTTGCATTTCTCTGATGGCGAGTGATGATGAGCATTTTTTCATTGCGGCACTATTCATAATAGCAAAGACTTGGAATCAACCCAAATGTCCATCTGTGACAGACTGGATTAAGAAAATGTGGCAC
>NC_045455.1:27926962-27942048 GCF_002776525.5 Piliocolobus tephrosceles
CATGGATGCAGCTGGAAACCATCATTCTTAGCAAACTATCACAAGAAGAGAAAACCAAACACCGCATGTTCTCACTCATAGGTGAGCACTCAACAATGAGATCACTTGGACTCGGGAAGGGGAACACCACACACTGGGGCCTATCATGGGGAGGGGGGAGGAGGGAGGGATTGCATTGGGAGTTATACCTGATATAAATGATGAATTGATGGGTGCTGACGAGTTGATGGGTGCAGCACACCAACATGGCACAGATATACATATGTAACAAACCTGCATGTTATGCACATGTACCCTAGAACTTAAAGTATAATAAAAAAAAAATAATAAAATAAAATATTTACAGATATGTATATATGTGCATATATATATATAGCAGCATTTTACAGACTTTAAGTAGGATAAATACAGTATCTATGATTATGCATTTTAAATAATATAAAATTAGTATTTTAATAAATTCCTCAGATATTGTTTAAACTACTTATTGTATACCTTATTATAATTTATATCCTCATCTGAATTAGGTGAATGACAAGTGCAAAGACAAATACATACAAACACAGGGAAATACAAACATTTCTACTATATTTGATAAAAGTGGATTATCAACAATAACATTTGTATTCATAAACTAACTACATTGAATTATGTCTTCTCTTGTTATCAATATTTTGGTAAGCAAATACTAACATGAAAACATCTCTGTAATATATCAAACTTGGAGCAATAAAATAATATAGATGTTAAAATGAATTGTTGAACATGACTCCAAGAAAGCAAGAAAGGGCAGTGATTTGATAATCTGCTGGCATTACTTCTAATCAGACACTGTCAATCAGTGTTATCAACATACAAGATTTTGAAGATAACAGTCTTTCATAGGAAAAAAAATGAATTCATAAAGAATCACTTTTCATCCTTTTTTTGACTTTGAAAGTTCAAACCACATCCTCTAAAGTCAAAATATGTTTTAAATAATAATAAAGACATAACTACTACTTATAAATATACCATTTCAAATTTTAATCATACCAATCTCTCCAACAAATTTTTGATGAATATCTTCCCCTCATTTAAAATATAATTATTTTCTGTCCATTACCTCATTAGTCCAATATCTTCTGATTCTGCCTGGTGTTTTTTGCTCCTATTTTTGTTCTTTTTGTTGTTGTTGTTTTGTTTTTTCTCTGGCTCTGGTGCTTTGCATTCTTACCTGGTTTTTAATTTTTGACTGTGAATTATTAAAATTTGAGATAATTTAAGGAAGATATTGTGGTGTCTTACCATTATAAAAGGTAAAATTTTGAATTATTGATAAAAACATTGTGCTGCATTAATATAACAACATATATTATTTTTTATCTATTCTTAAAATAATGTGCTTGTCACTTAATGTATACCTACATCAACAGTAATAGGAGTTTTGAGAAAAGAAAACTGAAAAACACCATTTATGCAAGCATAAAGAAAATAACGATTTCATATATAGTAGATATCTTCATTTTTTTCATTGCATTTAAAATTAAGAATGTAGTTTAATAGATGTACTAAGTGTTCTTAAAATCAGGCACTGAAAGTCACACCAATTTATCAAAGAGGCCATAGTTCTTGAGGGGAAATGGTTTAAAATTTGTACAGGTTTATACTAAATATGGTCTAGTATACATTTACTTTTGAGAAAATATAGTTGACATTTTTAAAGAAAAGATGAACCAGTTATTTTAAGAAAATTAACTAATTACAAGAAAATCAAATGAAGTTTTAATACTTTTAACAGAGTTCCAGTCAAAAAGAAACTATTCTATATTAAACTAACAACTATAGAATTTTAAAAAGCTCTATAAAAATTCTCTAGTTAGGTGATTGATTTAAAATAGTGGATGACTGATAGAATCAAACTGATAATAAAGTATCATCGTTGATTATCTTATGGCATTGCCTATATTTACATAGAACTAAACTAAAAGTAAAATTAAATAATTACCCCAGTAATTTCAATAATGAATTATATTAATCTAAAATCACATAAAATATTGTAGTGTTGAATTATCTGACTTTCAGCTTTATTGAAATTGATTCGTTATTTAAGAGATAACCACCCATGACTATTTTAAATGAAATTCATGTAGATAATGTCAGTGAAGCTGATGAGGTAGGGGAAAAGAAAATATACACACAGAGGAAAAAAGACTTAGCGGTATATGAGTTTTATCTCTATCTTTTTGTATGTGATATGTTTTGGGTGTCTGTCCCCTACAAATCTCAAGTTGAAATGTAATTCCCAGTGTTGGAGGTGGGGCCCGGTGGGAGGTGTTTGGCTCCTGGGGGTGGATCCCTTAAATGCTTTGGTGCTTTCCTCATGATAATGAGTGAGTTCTGGTGCTCAGTGCACACAGGATCTGGTTGTTTAAAAAAGTGTGGCACTTCCTGTTCATATCCTTCGCCCGCTCTACTATAAAGACACATGTACACGTATATTTATTGCAGCATTGTTCAAAAATCAAACACTTGGAACCAACCCAAATGCCCATCAATGCTAGACTGGATAAAGAAAATGTGGCACATATACACCATGGAATACTATGAAGCGATAAGAAAGGATGAGTTTATGTCCTTTGCAGGGACATGGATGAAGCTGGAAACTATCATTCTCAATAAACTAACACAAGAACAGAAAAGCAAACACCACATGTTCTCATTCATAAGTGGGAACTGAACAATGAGAACACATGGACACAGGGAGGGGAACATCACACACCAGGGCCTGTTGAGGGAAGCAGGTTGCAGGAGGGATAGCATTAGGAGAAATACCTAACGTAGATGACCGGTTGATGGGTGCAGCAAACCACATGTGTACACATATGTAAGAAAACTCCATGCTCTGCATATGTATCCTAGAACTTAAAGTATAAACATTCTTTTAATGTGACACCTCCTGATTCTCTTGCTCCTGCTCTTGCCACGTGGCATGCAACTCCCTATCACCTCCTGCCATGATTGTAAGCTTCCACAGGTCTCACCAGAGGCAGGTGCCAGCATCACGCTTTTCGTAAAGCCTATAGAACCATGAATAAATTAAAACTGTTTTCTTGATAAATTACCCAGCCTCAGGTATTTCATTATAGCAACACAAGAATGGCCTAATGCAGAATGCTGTTATTTACATGAACTTCGATTAATTTGTTGTTAATAAAATAAATAATCGAATACATGTTAACTCTTCAACATTCACAGACTTATGAAATGGAGCTTTTTCTAAGAAGTATTAGAGTTTTTATTCTTAAAAAACAGTATGACATGCTGCTATAAAACATAACTCAATTGAATTAATTACTTAATTTTGAGCTCCCTTTAACAAATGAAACCAAAATAGTAAAATCCTTGGGTTAAAGGTATTTTAAACTAGAACTTTGTATGCATCTGCTTGATTTCCACTTCAAGGCCTTCTTGACAGATTTTGCATTAACAGACTAACCTAATAATAACCCTGAACCAATGTGCCTTTGAAATTAATCACAGGAGTACCGAATTCCAATGACTAAAACTGGCACAGCATAACCACTCTTGTACAGTGATTTTAAAATGAAACAGGAGGTTTAATTTTGAACTTCGCATGGCATGAGAAAGCTTTCCTCTTTTAAAATCACTTTTTGATGTAAACTTTCATTGAATTAGTATTTTTGATAAGTTCCCTTTACATTCACCCTGCTTATCTGCACATATGTGTATTCTGTTTATCTAGGAGGATAATTTCAGAACCAATAACGTTGTGGTTCAGCAGCAGTTTTCTTAATAAAAACTTAATATATCACATTACATTCCCAGCACACTCTAATTAAATTCCTTTTCATTTCGGTCTGTCTCAGAGGGTTAGAGAAGCTCAAGAATATTTAACAAAATTCAACAAAGCAACTACCTGAAGTTGATACATTAACCTTGGCACTGAAAGTTACTTTATTCAAACCACGTATGCCAGAAACATCATTATACAATGACCTAAAAATGACAGTATTTCACTCTAACTGGAGAGCCTGTAAATGAATAACGATCATTTCTGACTCATTATATGTATAATGTATTTTGCCCTGGGAAATTTTAAAGACAAAACAAACATCAGTAACAGCAAAATCTGTCATACCTGGATGTGAAACCTGAAACATCAGAATGTTTTCTTGATCATAAGAAGAACAGATAGAACTTAATGGTTTTTAATGTGATCATTTACTGTAACAAATGCATATATATATGAGATATACACATATATCTACTATTTTTCCTCTTGGATTCTAGAATGGAAACGTTATTTTAGAGAAGATAATCTTTCCTATGAAACATTCACTTGGGACTGATTATAGTTTTCCAATAAAAATAACTTATTGCCATAGGCAGTGAGGCTAAAGGAGAGGTTTCCCTCTTTAATTGATTCTAGAGGGTCATGGAGTCCTCTTCTCTAACAATCACAGCTATACAGGCCTATATACCTACTATGGTTGATCCAAGCATCTTGTGGTGACATATATTTCATATTTGCAATTTTTTCAGATTTCAGTAACGCAGTTATCATACATATATGTAGTATGTTGTGTAGCAGTCCTTGACCAAACATGCTTAGTTTTTATAGTTAGACAAAAATATCTATGTAATATTAGGTAAACAATGGTCAAACATAAAGTTACGTCAGTTCTATCCAATGGTTTTATGTGGGGTCAGGTTTTGCTGTCAACCGAGTTGCAAATTCTTTCAATCTCCAGAGCTTTCTGATTCTGTAGTATTTGATTAGGAAAGAACCCACATGGCCACTTTTTGAAAACCACTTAAACTTTCTATTCAGGTGACAGTCTGCCCACCTTCATTACCTGACCATTTTATGTACTCCGTTAATGTGAAGTACATTTAATTTGTATCATGTCAAATTAAAGCACTGAAAGGGGTGTTTCGATATCCCACGAGGCTGAATGAATCAGAAACTGAGGGCACAGTACACAGGTTTGCATCCATTAGTTGGAATCCTTTTTTATTCATTTGTTTTTAATCACCTGGTCAGTTCATTTGGTTTGTCTGCTGAAGCCCCTGAAAATTTCTAGCTATTTTTTTGTTCTGACAGTGACTGAAGCAGCTACTCTACATACATCTCTGTATGGAATTAAACTATTTCCCCTTTTCCTTTCCCCACTACCAACTTTCAAGGGTCGCTTTCCTTTAACTTCAATGTTATCTGCATAACAGCCGACCCTCACCATCTCTCCTTGCTCTGCCATAGGCTGTGACAATTATTTTGCTGGCTGACTTAACCCTAAACTGCTTTAGCACAATTCTTTCTATTTGGCTATGGAATTCTTAAGAAAGAAAAGCAGAGGGGCATAAAAGAATAAAGATTCTCAAACTTTTTAGTATTCATGGATCTGAATGTTAGTCTATCAGCTGTATCAATAGTTTTAAACAGTAGAATGGCCAAAGGCACCTCTGCTTTACAGGAGATAAAAATGACAGGTGTTTGACTGAGTTAAGCACTTTTTAGCATGGTAACAAAAATAATAGTCTGAACACTGTTGACATACTTGATGCACAGCAAGTAGAATACATGATCCAAATTCTACTGATAGGAATACAAAGAACATTTAGATCTAGAAAGAGGTGAGAAAAGGTGAAAATCTCGGTTATGTTCCCAGTTAGATTTAGGGTGAAGAAATACAAATACACATTGGGGACCCTCTGCCCAAAATCAATGGTTAAAGCAATGAAGTAGCAAAATAGTTCGATATAGAGTTCTGTAAGGGCATAGGAGAAAACTGATAAAAGATGTAGCTAATAAGACACATTTGAACAAAGAGTATAGATTTCCCAAGAGAGCAACTCAAATTGAAATCATATACAGTTATGTACTTTGAGAGAAAAGTAATTATTTTTCTTTTTATGAAGCCTATTCCCATTAATATTTTTCCTTATTATTTATTTGATTATTTATACAGATACTTTTGGACATGTATAAGTGTTTTGTGTCTTCTGTAAAGTACATACCGTTACACCAGTCTGAAATTTAAAAAGTATAAGTAGAAAAGCTTGACTTGTAAGCAGGTGTAGTTAATATGGATAGTTGTGAAATCTACAAGAATTATAGATTCCACACTCTTATATAATCTATATAGAATCAATATATTCTATATTCCTACAGAGTCTATTCCTCTGGTGTCCATATTTACAGTGACTAAACTTTATTGAAATCAGTATTATACTCTGATTGATTACAATCTGATGGATAGGCTGAATCTCACAAGAGAAATGCTAAGTCAGCAGACTATGCTTATCTTTGCTTAAGAAGTCGAGCCTTTAGCTGACACGGCACAAATAATTAGGTGGTAATGAGACATAATTAAGTAAATAATCAACAATACTACTAGGGAGAATAATTTGATGAATACAGTGATGAGACAGATGTTGGAGAAAGATGAGGCAGATTGGAGATAGGGAAGATGTAAAGTAATAAATCACTTTTTAATACAAAACACATATTTATATACTATGTCACTATGAAAATATTAGGCTACAACTGAGTATTTACTTCCATGAGAGGTGTAAAGACACTAATAGGGGCAAGGTGAATATTTCTTCTTATGTTGTCTCTGGTTTATTACAAAGGAAGAAACCTAACGACATTAAGCATGTTCTTAATACTACTTTTCCAGAATTTTCTTTAAATGGTAATAATTCCGTTACTTGTAGTGACATGAAACTTATTTAATTTATATTCAGTTATAACCCAGGGTTCACATAAGACACTTTAAAATGTCTTTACTTTGAAATTAAGCCTGGGCTACTTAAAAAATACGTATTTCTTCATTAAGCAGTTGGACAAAATGGTTTGCACTTTTTTACCTAACAGCCCAAGTGTTATCATAGTCTTATATTTTGTTGGTGCCCATCTTTCCTCTAATTCAGTGGTTCTTAATATGTGATCTGAGGATCTCTGGAGGTACCTGTGTTCTCTGTTTCCATGAAGTATCTGTATAGAGTCCAAATTTTCCTTGGTGCACTTCACCCAAAATATTATATAGCAACACATTTAATGCAGAGGAGATAAGAGCATGTAATGATCTTGTATTAAGCTGTTTATTCTACAGAGTTCAAAAATGTAAAACAATATCACCTCAGTAAATTTTTTGTTTGAAAAATAGTTATATTTCATAAAAATATGCCAATTAACATGTAGCTAATTTTTATTTTTTAATTAGTAAATAAATACTGATTTCAATTATCTCTCCATTTTAATTTCCAATTTGTAAATCTAAAGAAATATAATTCACATAAACAAAGCCACTCCTAGGTCTTCAATAGTTTTTAAAAGTATAAATGGTCCTAGAATGAACTCATTTGAGGACTGCTGCTGCTGTAATCCAACCTGGACATCATCAACAGAGTGGTGTAACCTCATCATGCTGGTAAGTCTCCTATGGCCCACTACATATTTCAAGAGTGTCTTTCAATATGCTTACCTGGGTATCTACTGGTAGATCAAAGCTTGTTAGCTTTGCCTATGCAATCCCAAATTATAAGCCAATCTTTCATTTTTAAATTTAAATTCAAAACATCTTCAATTTTTAAAAGCTGTTAGTACCAACATCATTTCACTGTCTCCAGTTTACTGAATTCCTGGCAGACTTTTCTTTGTTCACATCACCTATGGTGCCCATATTTACAGTGACTATAATTTTTAAAGTTATTTATCTATCAACGAATACAGTTGTTTCTTTTAATTTCCATTAAAAGTCCCTTATAAATAAATATTCCAAAAAGATATTAATCCACTATCATGATAGGTAAATTTTTTTCTTGCATGAAATTTTCTTTAATGAGAAACTAAATTGAGCTTCTGTATAATGTTAGACTGCATCATCAAGGTACCTTCATGGCAATGCATCAGTTGCATTCAGTTGCAATTTGAAAACGTGTGTGTTCACTGGTGCATTTACAGTAAAGCACAGCATAGGCTAATTTATTCAAATAAAATCAAACTAAATCTCAATTAAGAGGAAAAGACCACAACTAATCGTTTTCTGGAGTCCTCAGAGTGACACTAATAGTAACAGACTTTATAAAGACATTATTATGGTGATACATTTCTACCCCTAACTTAAGGGAAAAAATGCTCCTGTAATTCATTCTCAGTTAATTTTTTTTAGTTTTATATATTTATCTTCTTAAAGTGAATTTTAACTTATCAGACTTCTGAGAAGTTACTTTTTAACTTCGGTTGACTTCAAAGTTGTTATTTTAATGAGATATTGTTCAAGCTATCCTATTAATAATTATTTCCCACATCAGTTGTATTCCTTGATGCACTGTTTATTTATGCAGCTCAACCCTAGCTCATTCCTCTGAAAGCTAAATAGCTTTTAAGTAAATCTGAAAAACCAATTTTAATTGTTCTATGTGATCTTTTATAAATGCCTACAATATTTCATATAACTTTCTTTCAAAAATTTAGATTTAGGTTGGTCCTAAGCACAAATATGCCTTATTTATAACTTTTTAAATAATTATGTATAAATGTTCTAGGTATTAGTTCCTAATTTGATATATCTCATATGATATTTTTAATTGAACAAAACCCCAAAGGAACTTATATAAGTATGTTGGAATTACTCAAAAAGAAGTTTTGTTAAGACTTGTAATTTTAATAAAATGGCTTTGGGGTGGAGATAGGGACAGAAAGGGGAAAAAGAAATTCAGTTCAAAGAATTTCAGTAATTATGGCAGCAGCACATAATAGTTTAGCCTACAGATAAGGAAATATGGAAGAAACTTTTTTCTTTACTTCCTCCTGCTAAAAAAAGTCAACAAGTCAAATTTGTAGTAAAAATTATCTGTTAGACTTATCTGTGTACTAGATACTTTGAAGTTTATAAAGTATAAGTAGATAAACAATTTTGACATTGATCCACATTGAAAAGGCAAGAAAGATCAAAAGTAAACATACAACTAGCATTAAATATATTTGAAGATACATACAATAAGCGTAAGCATATAGGCCTTATTCATTCGAAGTTTTTCTAAAACAATGTAAGCCAGAGTAAACCTCTTAAATAATATAGGGATGATAATTTCTTCTTAAATATGCATTGAGAGCTGTTGCTTAACTATAAAATTAATTTTCTCCCATCTCATTACTTAACTTCAACTAGAATAAAGTCCTTATCAAGGTGCATCTCTTTTGGAGATAAACGGAGGGCCAGAGGGTCTGTTCACCCTGTATAACAGACAGCCCGTTCAGTCTCAATGCTGCAGAGGGTCAGTTCACTCTTTATAGAATAAATTCTGGCGTCATTAATACAAGATTTATTAAATAACTAGCTCAGAAACACAAATAATAACATGTACAATCTGTTAACCTAATACTTTAGCATGGACATTCAGTAAATGTAAAATCAAACCTATAATCAAGGTATTAATAAAATAAAAGGTAGTAATAAAAATAAAGAATATTTTATAATTTTGCAACACTTTTGCATTTTTAACCTTAACAAATAGTTAGTTGAGCCATATGTTATTAATATTCTATAACTTTCAACAGTACGCTTCTAACATTTGTTTACTTTTCTTTTTTTTTCAGGCGGAGTTTCAGTTTTGTTGCCCAGGCTGGAGAGCAATGGTGCAATCTCTGCTCACCGCAACCTCCGCCTCCCGCGTTCAAGCGATTCTCCAGCCTCAGCCTCCAGAGTAGCTAGATTTACAGGAGCCTGTCACCAAGCCTAGTTAATTTTTGTATTTTTAGTAGAGACAGGGTTTCACCATCGTGGCCTGGCGTGGTGGCTCATACCTGTAATCCCAGCACTTTGGGAGGCCGAGGTGGGTAGATCACCTGAAGTCAGGAGTTCGAGAACAGCCTGGCCAATATGGTGAAACCCCCTGTCTACCAAAAATACTGGGTGTGGTGGCGGGCGCCTGTAATCCCAGCTACTTACGAAGGCTGAGGCAGAAGAATCACTTGAATCCGGGAGGCAGAGGTTGCCGTGAGCCGAGATCACGCCATTGCACTCAAGCCTGGGCGAAAAAAGCGAAACTCTTAAAAAAAAAAAAGAATAAATTTGAAACAAATAATGGTGTAAAAATTCTTATTATGTAAATATTTCTACTTTGCTATTATTCTTGAAAACATCAGATGCAGAAGGATATGAAAGTCATTATGTGTTTCAATTAACATTGACATAGATTATATATATAGTCTATATATATACTCTATATTCTGCTTAACTAGAATTAATTGGGAAGCACCTACCTGTATATGTACGTCTATAGTTTTTTCCACGTAATCTTTAATGGAAATCAATGAACATTATTAATTTTTGTAAGTTTCAATAAACATTTAATAGAATAATTATTATGTATTTGTTTCAGATTGCTCTTTATAAATAAAATATAGAATTATATGAATAAGAAGCAAAGTTGCTTGGGGAAAAGAAAAGATTTAGGTCACTGTTGACGGCTGCTAATTAATGTTTAGAGTTTATAATATAATTAAAATTTTATTTAAAAATAGTTAGCAGTCTGTTTTCATGGAAATCTAGATTCATTTATGAAATTACTAGAATAAGTTACTAGAGAAAAAATAAAAGTGTCTATAATTACATATATCTCATTACTTTTTTAGTATGTATGTATATATATAGCTTTATTTGTAAATTATATATTTTCAAAAGAAAATTCTAATTTATTCATCAGAAATAGAAGTTCTTTCAAAAATTTCCTTTTTTACAGAAAAATCTGTAGACCATACAAGGATATGATATGTGTGGTAGGAAGGAGATAATCTGTTATGAAATTGAAAACTACTGCAATTGAAATAAAGGAATTTAGAAAATCTTTGTGAAAGGCAGACACTATAGCCTTTAGACATACGCCCCACGAGGTCAGCTAGTGAAAATAAAAATACTAATTGCTTTGGGTATATGGAAAGAAAGGAAAAGAGCACTCTTCTAATTTGTTGTAGAGTTCCACATTGATAATTAAGAACATAAAGAGCTCATACTAAGTGGAAGTTTTAGCTTCCTAGTGTCTACTAATTATATGTTCCCATGGAAATGCTTTGTAATGACAATTTTCTCTCAGAATTCTCATACTTTTAGAACCAATAGCTTTTATAGTATATAACAACATAAAAATTCTCAACAGATGATCAATCATTGAGAACATATATAATACAGGGATATATATGTGTATGTGTATATGTATTACACATACATATACATATACACATACTCATACCTCTATATGTCTAGTGAAAATTTTTGCACATATTTGATGCCCAATAGTTGTTTTGAAATAAATATTGGTACAATCTTCAACCTATATTGAACTTCATAATACATTCATGACAGGCAAGGTATCTGTTATTCCTTCACATTCGCAGATCACATAGGGTCCATGTCGTTTGGTTAGTCAGGACTTTAGTTTTCAATAGTAAAAAGGCAGTTAAAACCAGTTCAAGAAAAAAAAAATATTTTGCAGCTCGCATAACTTTGAAATCAAAGGGAAAGCTCTTGCTTTAGGCATAACTGGGTCCAGGAGTTCAAAAGATGTCATCGGTTGTCTGTATCTTTCTTGTTCACTTTGATCCATTTTATATATTTTTTTCACTTAGTTCTCAGGCAGGGGTTTTTCACATGTTGCCCTTACTATAGACATCAGCAATCCAAGTATCAATGGGTTCTCAGTTACATCCAGGTCAAAAAGAGACTCCTTCCTTCCTAGAAGCAGTAATAAAACCATAAAAAGGATCCTTACCATATATGTTTATGTTATCGTTAATGCGATCAGTATATCTAGGAGGAGTGGCATATTATTGGCTATGCTGGGTCATTCACCTACAAAAGTCAATGCAGGGCAATGATAGCATTGATAGCATCAGAAGAGGGAAACGGCAGATTCTGAAAGGGAAAAAGTAGTATTAAAGTGTCAGGAAATAATAAAAGTACATTGCACAGTCTAGTTTCAATTGTTGATCTATTATTCCTATATTATTAATAGAATTTGATCAACTATATGTTTGTTTTTATATTTCTTCCATGTGAGCATAGTTGTCTTACAAGTCAATTGCTGCATAACTAACCAGTCAAAATTTAGTGGTTTAAAACGTAAATTTTCTTTTTTTTTTTTTTTATTATACTTTAAGTTCTAGGGTACATGTGCATAACGTGCAGGTTTGTTACATATGTATACTTGTGCCATGTTGGTGTGCTGCACCCATCAACTCGTCAGCAACCATCAATTCATCATTTATATCATGTGTAACTCCCCAATGCAATCCCTCCCCCCTCCCCCCTCCCCATGATAGGCCCCAGTGTGTGATGTTCCCCTTCCCGAGTCCAAGTGAGCTCATTGTTCAGTTCCCACCTATGAGTGAGAACATGCGGTGTTTGGTTTTCTCTTCTTGTGATAGTTTGCTAAGAATGATGGTTTCCAGCTGCATCCATGTCCCTACAAAGGACGCAAACTCATCCTTTTTTATGGCTGCATAGTATTCCATGGTGTATACGTGCCACATTTTCTTAATCCAGTCTGTCACAGATGGACATTTGGGTTGATTCCAAGTCTTCGCTATTATGAATAGTGCCGCAATGAAAAAATGCTCATCATCACTCGCCATCAGAGAAATGCAAATCAAAACTACAATGAGATACCATCTCACACCAGTTAGAATGGCAATCATTAAAAAATCAGGAAACAACAGGTGTTGGAGAGGATGTGGAGAAATAGGAACACTTTTACACTGTTGGTGGGATTGTAAACTAGTTCAACCATTATGGAAAACAGTATGGCGATTCCTCAAGGATCTAGAACTAGATGTACCATATGACCCAGCCATCCCACTACTGGGTATATACCCAAAGGATTATAAATTATTCTACTACAAAGACACATGCACACGTATGTTCATTAAAACATAAATTTTCATTTGCTTATGATTTTGTGGAAGGGCCCAGCCGGTGGTGCATATCTGATCCATTTGGCAGGAGATGGAGTGTCTGCCACTGGAGGATTCATTTCCGCATGGTTTCCTCACTTAAACATCTGGTCTAAGGGCCTTTTTTCTTCCTTTCTCTGTATTTCATCTCATTTTCTTAGGGATGCATGAGACTTGGGCTTTTTTCTATGGTCTGTTTATCTCAGGGTAATTGTACTTACCGTAGGGCTCCTAGGAAATATGGCCTTCAGGCCATTTAAAGTGATACTGGTCCAGCATCTCTTCTCAAATACTTTATTGGTTTACATTAAAGTAAGTCAAGAAATAGACTCTGTCTCTTGATAGGAAAGAGACAAGTTCACGTTGCAGAACATGTAAGAAGAAAGATATAGTGATGTTCTCTAGAAATAAGAGTCTGCTGCAATGGGCAACTTAAATACCTCATTATTGATCAAAGATCAAATATGTCCAATTCTATGAAAAATAAAATTATATAAAACCTCCATAATTCTATTGTTTTTGTTTGTTTTGTTTGCTTTGAAAGGGTTTTTCTCTACCCAGACTAAAGTACAGTGGAGCAATCAAGGCTCACCACAGCCTTGACACCTTGGGCTCAAGCAGTCTTCCCACTTCAGCCTCCCGAGTGGCTGTGACTACAGAAACATACCACAATGCCTGGCTAAACTTTTTATTTATTGTAGAGATGGGGTCTCACTATGTTGCCCAGGCTGGTCTCGAACTCCTAGGCTCAAGTGATCCTTTCTCCTTGGCCAACCAAAGTGTTGGGATTACAGGCATGAGCTACCACACCTGGCCTATAACCTAATTAGTTAGGAATATCAGAATTTGAGAACACATAATTCAGATTATCATTGTATCAGCAAGAGTTCCATAGCTAATTATTATCTTAATTATTAAAATTATTAATTATGTGTCTATTTCTTTTATAAAACAAATAATCAGTGCTCTGTATCAAAAGTTGATTACTGATTAACACTTATGATACCACACAAGTTTCTTGATTGCCTTTAAAAGGCAGCTATTTACAAAGATCTCACACTGTGTGATTAGAGATCCACTTACCTTAATGACAAGTTTTTAAAAATGTACACATACATAACATAAAATACAATTTATTTTAAAAAGCATAACATAATAGGTGTAGGTATTTTTGAACAAAAATCACCCCCAAAATACGAATTTCTCACTATGACTATGATTAATGTTACTATCATATGACAATATTTAAGGCATTTTCTTTAGGGGAACTTAAATGATTATGTCTGATATGCTATAGAATTCCAATATGATTTCTAAAATATTATGATTTATTATTTTTGCTTCTGTACTTGCTAGAACCATTAAAATCTAAGTTAAAGAGGCAACCTAGGACAATATTATAAAATACATGCTCAAAATTTATAAATATTGAAGACTAAAGAGTTACATTTTCAGAGAAATGTTTTGTGTACCAAACACATAAAAACTAATAGGACCATACATATGTTTCTCAATGTACTTACCATTTTTTCTGAAGTGGTCAAAGTGTCATCTGGCTTCATGCTGTAGGAACAGCACAATCTAAGCATGTCTCTTACCAAAGATTGAGAATCTACGGGACTGTTGGTCCTAAAAAACTTGTGAAGGAGATTGAGTGGTCACAGCAGTGTTTCTTTCAAGCTTCCAAGTCATGTAGCAAGTAGATTATTACAAAAGGGTCTATAAATAATTTTTAAAATCTTGTGGTAATTTACAAAATGAGTAGGACAGATAAAATATTGATACTGAAACTATTTGTAAAACATAAGATGCAAAAATTTATTACTAGCAGTCATTCTCATTTTAAAAGTATCATCTCAGATAAATTAAGAGTGTCTCTATCACTGACACTTTCCATTAGAAAAGTGTTGGAAATCACTGTAAATTATTTAAGATGCTAGGTAACTGTAATTAGTTTCTTGCTTGGAATAACGATATGTATTAAAAAATTGTGTGAGTAAAATGAATATATTTCATGTCTAGCATAGGCTCTTATAAAGCAAATATAAATACTGTGAATTCATTGAATTTTTCTCTTTAGCATAATTGAATATGACTTACTTTAAATTTATGACTCACCTTAAAA
>NC_045455.1:27952048-27955081 GCF_002776525.5 Piliocolobus tephrosceles
TCTATTGATTGGAATAGTTTCAGAAGGAATGGTACCAGCTCCTCCTTTACCTCTGGTAGAATTCAGCTGTGAATCCATCTGGTCCTGGACTTTTTTTGGTGGGTAGGCTATTAATTGTTGCCTCAATTTCAGAGCCTGCTATTGGTCTATTCAGGAATTCAACTTCTTCCTGGTTTAGTCTTGGAAGAGTGTAAGTGTCCAGGAAATTATCCATTTCTTCTAGATTTTCTAGTTGATTGGCATAGAGGTGTTTATAGTATTCCCTGATGGTAGTTTGTATTTCTGTGGGGTCAGCGGTGATATCCCGTTTATCATTTTTTTAATGCGTCTATTTGATTCCTCTCTTTTCTTCTTTAATAGTCTTGCTGCCCTTAAGATTTTTTCCTTCATTTCAACTTTGGTGAATCTGGCAATTATGTGTCTTGGAGTTGCTCTTCTGGAGGAGTATCTTTGTGGCGTTCTCTATATTTCCTGAGTTTGAATGTTGGCCTGCCCTGCTAGGTTGGGGAAGTTCTCCTGGATGATATCCTGAAGAGTGTTTTCCAATTTGGTTCCATTTTCCCCCTCACTTTCAGGCACCCCAATCAGACGTAGATTTGGTCTTTTTACATAATCCCATACTTCTTGCAGGCTTTGTTCATTTCTTTTTCTTCTTTTTTCTTTTGGTTTCTCTTCTCGCTTCATTTCATTCATTTGATCCTCCATCGCTGATACTCTTTCTTCCAGTTGATCGAGTCAGTTGCTGAAGCTTGTGCATTTGTCACGTATTTCTCGTGTCATGGTTTTCATCTCTGTCATTTCGTTTATGACCTTCTCTGCATTAATTAGCCTAGCTGTCAATTCTTCCACTGTTTTTTCAAAATTTTTAGTTTCTTTGCGCTGGGTACATAATTCCTCCTTTAGCTCTGAGAGGTTTGATGGACTGAAGCCTTCTTCTCTCATCTCGTCAAAGTCATTCTCTGACCAACTTTGATCTGTTGCTGGCGATGGGCTGTGCTCCTTTGCAGGGAGAGATGTGCTCTTATTTTTTGAATTTCCAGCTTTTCTGCCCTGCTTTTTCCCCATCTTTGTCGTTTTATCTGTCTCTGGTCTTTGATGATGGTGACGTACTGCTGGGGTTTTGGTGTAGGTGTCCTTCCTGTTTGATAGTTTTCCTTCTGACAGTCAGGACCCTCAGCTATAGGTCTGTTGGAGATTGCTTGAGGTCCCCTCCAGACGCTGTTTGTCTGGGTATCAGCAGCAGAGGTTGCAGAAGATAGAATATTGCTCAACAGCGAGTGCATCTGTCTGATCCTTGCTTTGGAAGCTTCCTCTCAGGGGTGTACTCCACCCTGTGAGGTGTGGGGTGTCAGACTGCCCCTAGTGGGGGATGTCTCCCAGTTAGGCTACTCAGGGGTCAGGGACCCACTTGAGCAGGCAGCCTGCCCCTTCTCAGATCTCAACCTCCCTGTTGGGAGATCCACTGCTTTCTTCAAAGCTGTCAGACAGAGTCGTTCGCGTCTGTAGAGGCCTCTGCTGCTTCCCCAGTGATTTTTTAGTTGTGCCCTGTCCCCAGAGGCAGAGTCTACAGAGACAGGCAGGTTTCCTTGAGCTGCTGTGAGCTCCACCCAGTTCGAGCTTCCCAGCGGCTTTGTTTACCTACTTAAGCCTCAGTGATGGCGGGCGCTCCTCCCCCAGCCTCACTGCTGCCTTGCGGTTAGATTGCCGCAGACTGCTGTGTTAGCAAGGAGGGAGGCTCCATGGGCGTGGGACCCTCCCGGCCAGGTGTAGGGTATATTCTCCTGGTGTGCCGGTGTGCTTACCGTGCAGTATTGGGGTGGGAGTTACCCGATTTTCCAGGTGTTGTGTGTCTCAGTTCCCCTGGCTAGGAAAAGGGACTCCCTTCCCCCTTGCACTTCCCAGGTGAGGCGATGCCTCGCCCTGCTTCAGCTCTCGCTGGTCAGGCTGCAGCAGCTGACCAGCACCGATTGTCCGGCACTCCCGAGTGAGATGACCCCAGTACCTCAGTTGAAAATGCAGAAATCACCGGTCTTCTGTGTCACTCGCGCTGGGAGATGGAGACTGGAGCTGTTCCTATTCGGCCATCTTCGGACCCACCCCTCATATCTGTAAATATTTTAAATGCATGATTGCAAAAGAGTAAAGACTGAGCAGAGAAAAAGCAGTAAATGAGATTATTGAGATGTAGAATAGTACTAAAACTGCATTTTATCTGAAGGGAACACGTCCACAATGGGTGAGCCTGAGCTTAGTTTTGAAAAATACATGATAAGAGGTAATAAGAAATAAGTTAGAAGTTTAAGAAAAGACTCCAGTTCAAAACTAGCACACCAAAAGTAAAGCAGTATAAAGGAGAAAAATAAATAAAACAGTTTTCTTATTTTCTTAGATTTGGTGGTAAGTGGGTGGGGGAAATAAGGTCCTTGATAAATTGTAGTACGTTGATTTTCTTCACTGAGTTTACAGTTGAATCTTCTATATGTATTTGAAAAATAAAATAAGTGGAGAATTTAAAGTGATGCCCTCATGGTGAAAACTTGGGAAATGACAGAGAAAAAAGGCAAATTCTGACTGGAGAACTGAAATTCTAGCAAGTTCAAATAAATTCTCTCAAAACTTTAATAATTCACAGTCAAAAATTAAAAAGCAGGTAAGAATGCAAAGCGCCATGAGCGAAAGCCAGAGAAAAACAAAACAAAACAACAACAACAAAAAAGAACAAAAATAGGAGCAAAAATCTGCAGGCAAAATTAGAAGATATTGGACAATCGAGATAATGGACAGAAATTAATTATATTTTATATGCTTAAAGAAATAATGTGCCTAAAAATAAAAAAGAATGTACACAGTTTTTGAAATATCAATCAATTTTCAAAATGAACCAATTAGAATTTTCAGAACTCAGTAAGTTATGAGGATATGTAGACAGTATAAAAAGACTTAAAAGAATTCAGAAAAATTCAGAGAAAGAGAATGAACTACATACAAATATCAGCTATTAGGAAGATTTACAGCATAATTTTCATTAATCAC
>NC_045455.1:27955091-27998571 GCF_002776525.5 Piliocolobus tephrosceles
GAAAAATCTCTGTGTTAGGGTGTGTGGTACTTGAAAACATAATTTTAACAACTAATCGCAAACATTGGATGACTTTTTCAGAAGAAAATAGCATATGAATTTCTTCTATTTCATAAGGTATAAAGAAAAACAAACATGCAATTATACTATTTATAAAATGAAAGTTTCAAATAATTAATGAGATTAAAACATTAATACAGGGCTAGCATTGTAAAGTGGGCTAAAAGATCTCAAGACACCAACTAAAGGCATATATTAGAGTTTTTTTTGAGAATGTATTCATTAAACATTTACTATCATGGTTTTCAGGTCAAAGGACAGATGAACTTTGGAGAATATCCAGTCGTTGTAGTCATCATGATATTTTAAATTCTGGACAGGTATAACAGAGATTTAACATAAAGGCAACAGATAATAATACATAAAAGGAAAACAACAATAATGCAATGGAATGGGAATAAGAATGAGATGTCAATTTTCCTTTATGAAAAAACTAGAAATTTCATTGTACATATAATGTTTCTTCACCAACTTGAATAATCATTGTTTTTCTTAGGCTATCATAGATCCTCAAGAAAGAAGACATCACTTGCTAAAGGAAAACTTGGGTGGTGATCAAAAATTCAGTTTCCATCCGGTTCAATCTTGAGAATCTCACTGTCTACAAAACTGCTTGTCAGGAAGCAGGAGTATTTCAGAATTAGATAATAGAGAAGTTCAGTGAAGTGTAATGTGCATTAAGAAGTAGAGAAGTTCAGTGCTACCTTCGGGGAAAATGTCCTTTGGTTCCACTATGATACACTGTCATTGACCTGCGTTAAACATAAAATGTAATATTGATTTTGAAATGTATTCTACACATACTACTTAGATGAGAAATCTTTTATATTTTAGATAAAGATTGTGGTATTTGTGCATGATAACTCCATCTGATTTTAAATTAATTTTTCAGCAAGCCACAATAATTTAATAATTTATCTACATGAAACTAATTAAATCTAACATAATTGTTACAGATTCATGCTTTTTATGTCAACTCTGGCTACTTGTCCCTAATTTGACTTTAATACTAGCACCCCCCAAAAAAAATCTTATTTAAGGAGACATCCCATGTGGGAAATTGCAAATTGATAGAATAACAAAAATATTTTTGAGAGAAAAAAATCTTGTTTTATCACTTTTTTGATTGTTTAGAATCTGATGGTTTATTACAACATTTTTTAACACCTGCTATGCTATGGGGTGACATTCTACTGGAGTAATCAAAAAGGAAATATAATTTTTTTGCCAACTAGTTCCTCAGATCTAATAAGGAAAGGGATAATAAATAAACCATTAAACTATGTTACAATATGTCACACCCAAAGGTACATTGTGTTTGAATACAAAATACCTGGTTTTGAAAACTAAATATGTTCAATAAACTTGTCATACTATTTAGCACCAAACAGACAAAGAAAAAAGATAGTTGTTTCACTATGATACATTTCATTTTTGTACTATTATGATGTAAGTGATCAAATGAGAGGCCCAAAATTACAGTATTCTCAGGAAAGATCAGGAGAGCTTTCTATTAAGCTCATGCACTTGGACTCAGGAAGGTGAACATCACATACTGGGGCCTATTGTGGGGAGCAGGAAGCGGGGAGGGATAGCATTAGGAGATACACCTAATGTAAATGACGAGTTAATGGGTGCAGCACACCAACATGGCACATGTATACGTATGTAACAAACCTGCATGTTATGCCCATGTACCCTAGAACTTAAAGTATAATAATAAAAAAAAAAAAGAAATTATGTAGTTGATTTTTAAAGAGAAAGTAGAATAGTACAGAAAAAAGAAAATGACTGCAGCAATGACTGAGGAGATGAAGTCTACTGTGCAGTATAAAATCTGCTGAAATTGCAAGGACATAGAAGAAGGCGGTATAGGTTCTGCCTTCAAGTAACTTCAAAACAAGATATACCCCGTATATAACTATAGTAGAGAAACAAAAAAAGCCTTATGGGATAACTGAGTATGCATTGAACCTTTCTGACTGTTAAAAATATGACTAATGATTCTAAAACTATATTCTCAGCTGTAGAAATATTACAGATAATGAAGGTTTGGTTGGTGAAAGCATTAACAAGTAGCTAAAAGGGTGTTCAAACAGCCCGATACCCCTTGACATACATATTTTTAAAATATGTCAGGAAACTAAAGGAAGGGATGAAAGGCAGGATAAAAGGAAAAACAATTATCGATATGGGAAGGAAATATTTGAGAGATACTGAAGAGGTAGATCTCAAAAACATTCATCATCGGCTGTAGAAAACTAATAGAGGAAGGAGGAGACTAGTTTAGTCTTCCATCAGTTGTCTGTGGTAAAAGGTTTCTGACCAATATCTCTGCAATACATAATAGAAATAAATTACTAGGAAACAATATCTAAAAACTCATAGATATGTAATTTAATTTTTTATTACTAGGTTCAACAGACAAAATTACATTTTAGCACAAATATAACAAATGCATAAGGAAAAAGAAAAATCTTACATAAGGGAACACATTATTGGAAGTGTGCATACCAGTGAGTAGTTGAATTTTAACTAAACTATAATGGAATAATTTAATAATAAATTAATATTTTAGTTAATAATAAAATGAGCAATTGATTATATTTCGTGGTCCTAAAATTTTATCTAATAAAAACATGGGATAAAATAGTAACTCCAGGCTGGGCGCGGTGGCTCAAGCCTGTAATCCCAGCACTTTGGGAGGCCGAGATGGGCGGATCACGAGGTCAGGAGATCGAGACCATCCTGGCTAACACGGTGAAACCCCGTCTCTACTAAAAAATACAAAAAACTAGCCGGGCGAGGTGGCGGTTGCCTGTAGTCCCAGCTACTCGGGAGGCTGAGGCAGGAGAATGGCGTGAACCCGGGAGGCAGAGCTTGCAGTGAGCTGAGATCTGGCCACTGCACTCCAGCCTGGGCGACAGAGCAAGACTCCTTCTCAAAAAAAAAAAAAAAAAAAAAGTAACTCCATATTAGTAGATGCCTCTATACCCAATTTCAAATAACAATAATGTACTGATTTTTACACATTTTATTATGACAATTGAGACTATTCCTTCTTTTTTAACATAATGAGACTGGATTGATGGTGATGCTACACTAAGGGAATCATGGTGAGATTACTGGTATTGTTTTTTTCTAATTTTTAATTGTAAATTCATAACAAAATTTATCATCTTAACGTTTTTTAAGTATAAAGTTATGTTAAAGAAATTCATATTGTTTGCAATCATCACTACCATCTATCTGCAGAACACTTTTCATCTTGCAAAACTGAAATTCTGTACTCATTAAACAGTAACTCTCCTTTCCCTTCTACCCTAGCCACTGGCAACTACCATTCTAACTTCTGTCTCTTTGGTTTTGACTATTCAGGGTACCTCATATATGTGAAATCACTCTGTTTTTTTTTTTTTTTATTGGCTCTTTTCACGTAGCATATCTTAAGTTCCATTAATGTGCATAATTTTCTTCTTTTTGAAGGTTGAATAATATTCCACTTTATGTATATACAACATTTTATTTATCTATTCACCTGTCTATGCACACTTGGCTTGCTTCCATGTTTAAGCTGTTGTAAACTATTCTGCTATAAATATGAGTGTACAAATAACTCTTCAAGACCCTGCTTTCAATTCCTGCACTTATTTACCCCAAAACAGAATTGCTGATCATGTGGTAATTCTATTCTCAATGTACTGAGGAGCCACCATACCGTTTTCCAGTGGTTGAATCATTTTACATTCTCAGCAACAGTGCACATGTGTTCTAATTTCTCCACATTCTCAGCAACTCTTGTTATTTCCTGTTATTTTATTGTGGTATTTTTGATAACAGTCATTCTAATGGATGTGAGTTGGTGGGCCTGATTGTGGTTTTAATTTGCATTTCTCTAATGATTAATGATGTTGAGCATCTTTTCATGTGCTTATTGGCTATGTGTATATCTTTTTTTTTTTTTTTTTTCTGAGAAATGTCTATTCAGACCCTTTGCTCATTTTTGAATTGGGTTGTTTGTTTTTATGATTGTTGAGTTATGGGAGTGTTGAATATATTCTGGTTACCAATACCTTATTAGAAATATGATTTGCAATTATTTTCTCTGATATGGTTTGACTGTGTCCCCACCCAAAATCTCATCTTAAATTGTAGTGCCCAGAATCCCCATAATCCCCACATGTCTAGGCAGGAGCAGGTGGAGGTAATGGATTAGGGGGACAGTTTTCCCCATGCTGTTTTCATGATACTGAATGTGTCTCATAAGATCTGATGGGTTTGTAAGCATCTGGCATCCCTGTTTGGACGCACTCTGCCCTGCCGCCTTGTGAAGAAGGTGCCTGCTTCTCCTTTGCCTTCCGCCATGATTCTGAGTTTGCTGAGGCTTCCCCAGCAATTTGAAATGGTGAGTCAATTAAACCTCTTTCCTTTATACGTTACCCAGTCTGGGGTATTTCTTCATGGCAGTGTGAGAATGGACTAATGCATTTTCCCATGCTGTAGGTTGCCTTTACATTATGTTGAAAGTGTTTGATGCAAAGCAGTTTTTAAATTTCATAAAGTTCAATATACTTTTTCCTTTTGTTGTATAGCCTTCGGTATGATATCCAAATTATCATTGCCAAATCTAATGCCATAAAGCTTTTGTCCTATATTTCCTTCTCAGAGTTATACTTTATTTATGATGTTGGATTATTTGATTTTAAGTTTTTGTATATGGCATTAGGTAAGGGCTCAACTTTATTAGTTTACATGTGGATATAAAGTTTTGCTGCCATCATTTGTTGAAAAGACTGTCCTTTTTTCATTTAATAGTTTTGGAACCACTGACAAAAGTCATTTGACTATATATACGAGGATTTTTTCTGGGCACTTTATTCTATTCCATTGATCTGTATGTCTGTCTTTATGCCAGAAAGACACTGCTTTGATTACTGTAGTTCTGAAGTAAGTTGTGAAATTAGGAAGCATTTGTTCTCCAACTTTGTTCTTTTTCAAGATTGTTTGGCTACTCATCGTCCCTTAACATTCCATATGAATTTTAGTATGGATATTTCTATCTCTGCAGAAAACATAACTGGATTGTGATAGGGATTGCAGTAAATCTGTGGATCATTTAGGGTGATATTAACATGTTAGTAATATTAGATCTTCCAATCTCATTAACATGGAGTATCTTTCCATTTATTTATGATACCTTTAATTGCTTTCAGCAACATTGTGTAGTTTTTATTATACATGTCTTTTACCTTCTTGGTTAAGTTAGTTTCTAAATATTTTAATCTTTTTGATGATATTGTAATTGGAGTTATTTTGTTAATTTATTTACTATTAATGCTCATAAATGCAGCGGAAATTTTTTTTGTATCAACTTTGTATGTGGCTATTTGTTTGGATTTGTTTACTAGTTCTGATAGTTTCCCTTTTCGTAGAATATTTAGAGATTTCTAAACATGAAATTATGTCATCTACAGGCAGAAATAAGAGGATTTATTCATTCTCTATTTGAATGCCTTATATTTCCTTTTTGCAAAGATAGAAAATTATTTTACTCACAATAATTTCAAGACCTATGACATACAGGTATTGGACATATTTGAAGGAAAACAATGCTTATTAAAAGAAAGCAAAAAAACATAAGCACATGCGTAATTATAACCTGCTAGTAGATAGAAAGAAAATTTCATAGAAACAATAATTCTTTCAATATGTAAATGTAATGCTATTCTACTTAGAACCCAGATAGGGATTTCTTTTCTACTGAATATTCACAAGTTATCATTGTATAATTAATTGGGCATAACGTGATACTCTGCTTCACTTATAAAATGTAAAATGATTGAGTCAAGCTAATTAACATATATGTCATCTCAAGTACTTACCATTTGTTCCTTTTAAATGAAACATTTTAACGTTTGACCAACTTTCCCCATCTTCCCTCCCTCGACCTCTGGAAGTCATCATTCTGCACTCTGTTACGGACCATGTTTTCTTTTATTTATTTATCAATTATTTTTTTATTTTTAAATATTTTAATTTTATGGGTACGTAATAGATGTATATATTTATGGGTTACATGAGATATTTTGATACAGCCATACCATGCATAACAATCACATCAGGGGAAATGGGGTATCCATCGTCTCAAGCATGTATCATTTATTTGTGATATAATTAATTCTGATTATAGTATTTTAGAATACCACCAGTGCAGTGCCTCACGCCTGTAATCTCAGCACTTTGGGAGGCTGAAGAAGGTGGATCACTTGAGGTCAGGAGTTTGAGACCAGCCTTTCCAACATGGTGAAAACCTGTCTTTACTAAAAATACAAATATTAGCCAGGCATGGTGGCTTGAGCCCAGTTACTAGGGAGGCTGAGACAGGAGGATTGCTTGTACCTGGGAGGCAAAGGTTTCAGTGAGCTGAGATCATGCCACTGCACTCCAGCGTGGGTGATAAAGTGAAACTCCATCCCAATAAATTTTTTAAAAATAAAATAAAATATATTGTACATTATGTTGACTGTAGTCTCCCTGCTGTCCTATCAAGTCCTAGATTTTATCCTATCTAATTGTACTTTTATGCCCACCATCCCCAATTCTTCAGCCCTGTTACCCTTTCCGGCCTCTGGTAGCCATCTTAATACTCTCTATCTGTATCACATTTTCTTTTTTTTCCTTCACTTTTTTTTATTTCCAATTTTTATTTTAAGTTCAGGGGTACATGTGCAGGATGTGGAGGTTTGTTATGTAGATAAATGTGTGCCATGGTGATTTGCTGCACAGATTGTCTTATCACCTAGGTATTAAATCCAGCATCCATTAGCTATTCTTCCTGATGCTCTCCCTCTTCCCACCCCACACCCTCCGACAGACTCCAGTGTGTGTTGTTCCCCTCAATGTGTCCACATGTTCTAATCCTTCAGCTTTCACTTACGAGTGAGAACATGTGGTATGTGATTTTCTGATCCTACATTAGTTTGAAAGTTTGCTGAGGATAATGGCATGCATACGTTCATTGCGGAACTATTCTCAACAGCAAAGACAAGGAATCAACCATCACATTTTCTTCATCCTTTCATCCATTGCTGGACACTCAGGTTCATTCCACAACCTGGTTGTTATGATTAATTCCAAAATGAACACAGGAATGCAGATATCTCTTTGGCATATTGATTTGAAATCCTTTGAACATGCATATACTACTTTCATTGCCTCAATGTCTAGCTTCTTGAAACCCATTGCTTTATATGTTTTATGAAAGAAGGTGAGTAATCTGATCCTTTCACTACATCTTGAGAAGAATTTAAAATCCTTTATGATATTTTCACGTACAGAAATACAGAACTTGTCATACACAGTACAGTCTTGCGAAGGTAACTGGATGGGGATGGAAGACAAAACATTTTTTAAAAAATCTCAGTGAAAGATGTAAAAAAAGACAATTATATTTTTAAAAATTAATTTTAACCCTCTGCCAAGCACATTTCATATATATTTATTGAATACATATTATTCTGTAAATCTGTTAAAATTATATATAGATAATTATAATTTATTTTTAGTTTAATGTATTCTATATCCATATATTATCTGTATGAAGATATTTATTTGATATAATTAATATTTTAAAATTCTGTTGTATTTCTTTATTTTTGATGAGAACTTTAGCAGATACTATGTATCAAGATAACCCTTAACTCTTGTTAAAATAGTGTTAAATTATGGGGCATGTCATAAGTTGCTACAGAAATTATCCTTTGTTTTTTCTGCCATGTAGAAACATGTTGCCTTCCTTCCTTTGATGAAATTTCAAAAGAAAAAGGTAAGTCTTACTATCCAATTAGCATCTTTTAAAATTGAGACCAAATTGTTTTTAGTCTTGTAGACATCCTGTTTATTCCATAATTCAAATATTCTTGACAATTTTCTCATGATAAAATTCTATTTTAGTCTGCATTATCAATTATTTACAATCAACTTTCATATTTTCATAAAAAACAGAATAATATTTAATAATATATATGATATTATATATAAAACATTAGCCTTTTTATTATTAACAATTTTACTGTGGTTGTAAGCACAGTTTATTTCAGCTGACATTTTTTCCATAGAAATACTTCTTCTCAATGAAGGAAACATTCTGTTGATTTATATTCTGGCATAGACTCCTTTATGTGGATAGCTATTCTATTATGTTTCTGTAATTGTAGCTGTATCATCAGATTCTATTTCAAAACAAATCTTTAACTCCAAATTATGTATGTTGATGATGTAAACCTTCATAGTTTGGTTCAGTACTAATGTTTGTCAGCAATCAAGCTGAAAACAGAAATCTTCTCTTTATATCACCATTATATTCAAATTGCACATATGCTATAAGAATATCTATGTTAGAAATATTTGCACATTCATCACATTGTAATGAAATGTGCATTACTGAGTGTATTTGTCATATAACTTAGCTAAACGATGTGCTCTGACATTATTGGGAAACCAATACTTATGTTAGCTTCTTTGCACATATTTACTCAACTTACATGAGCGCACTCTTTGAGCCATGCTGTGATTAATGTCTTAACAGTCATACATATGTATTGGTTTTAGTCTTAGTCTTAGGATAACCACAAAATATTATGTTTGATATGTAAAATATTGTACATTTGCTTCTACTAGCTTTTAAATATGGTTACACTTTTTTCAAAGAAATTCAGAGTGTTTATGATGTATGTTTTCATGCTTTTTATCTTAATGCCACTTATGTAAGATTGACATGAAAGTTTCTCTTTGTTTTCACTCAAGCTGTGCACTCATATCATGAATTTGTAACAGTTTATAGAACACTACTCATTTCTGCAGTAGAATTGCTATAGTGTGACTCCAGCTGTTCAAATGTTGGTGAAGTAATCAATGATGTCAACATAACCAATGAAAGAAAATACAGGAGGATAACATGTATGTGGAGAGTCAGGGTGGACATTTTTGTTTTATTTTTCCTGTGAACATAGAAAGTTTCATATACTTATGAGCATCTCTATATAAATAAATTACAGTTGAGAGAAAAATTAGCCAGTTCCAATTTTTAATTCAGAAAAGGAACCAGAAGACAATGTCTATATGGGGATATTTTGAATGAAAAGCACCTAGAGAACATATACACTGAAATGTCCAGTGGCATTTAGAATTATAATCCTGGGTTCAGTGAATTCAGAGTTAAAGGGAAAATGTAAATATCCACAAAGAAATGCACAAGTATAGACATACTAGTTAATATAAAATTAAATAATATTATAAATGTTGCATAACTTATACACTTGCTGTGATGAAAAGATGAATGTTATTAAGAGAATTTCTTTACTAAGAAGCACACAGAATAGTAGTCAGAAGAAAACTTGAAAAGTAGATCTGGAAATTAAGAGGTACACAGAGTTACAAGTCTCAAATATTGCTAAAAAATTTATAAAAGCTCATACCACATGATTTAAAAATGTGTGGATTCCTGGTGTGTCAGGTGTCTCTGAGGCCACACTTAGGCTCATTAATTTGCTAGGAAGATGCCTCGGTTTCAGAAAAGCTGTTGTACTCATGTTTGGAGCTTATTACTTTGAAAGGATACAGACTAACATCAACAACGGAAAAATACTCATAGGACAAAACCTGGAAGAAGGCAGGGGCGAGCTGCCAGGTGTCCAGTCCCAGTGTAGTCCCCCAGGGATGCGCATAATTCAAACGGCAGTGACAAGTGAGAACACATTCCAAGTATCTCTGATAAGGAAGATTACCATAGCCTTTCCATTGGAGTTTTTTGTTGGATGGCTGTCATGTTAGAACGCAGCTCCCAGGGCACTGCCCTCAGTTACCAAGACTACAGTTCTGCCTCCCCTCCTTGAAGCAATGGCAGGTATTCACCATTCATCACATGGTTAGGACATTTAAAAATGAGTGAGAGAGAGATTGGTTGTATTGGAATAAGTGAGTGAATTTCAGAGACTCGAAAATGAGAGAATCCACACTGAGGAGGCAAAGTCAAAAAGAAATAATATATTTGAAAGAAAGTGTGTTTTATCTTCTCTTTCTATTCTCCTTTTTTCCTTTTCCCCCGCTCCCATTTTCTTCTTGTTATATTTCTGAATAAAAGGTGGAGCTGAGAAAGATGTATTTTGTATGGGAGCCAGCAATGGGAGATTAGTTACATACAATAAGAGTAATCAAATAAGTCATAATCAATTAACTGTAGACAATAAGAGCTAAATTTCTATCAACTAAATGAATAAAAAATATGGAAAGGGAGGGCATACACACACACACGTGCACACACAGATACATGTTGTATTTGTCAGGGTTCTTTAGAGGGACACAATTAATCAGATAGATGTATATTTAAAGGGGAGTTTATTAAAGAATACTGACTCACGCAATCACAAGGCGAGGTCCCACAATAGGCTGTCTGCAAGCTGAGGAGCAAAGAAACCAGTTTGAGTCCCAAAGCTGAAGAACTTGGAGTCTGATGTTTGAGGTCAGGAAACATCCAGTACAGAAGAAAGATGTAGGCCAGAAGACTAAACCAGCTCAGTCTCTTCATACTCTTCTGCCTGCTTTTATTCTGGCCATGCTGGCAGCTGATTAGATGGTGCCCACCCAGATCCAGGGTGGGTCTGCCTTTCCCAGTCCACTGACTCAAATGTTAATTATCTTTCGCAACACCCTCATAGACACGCCCAGGAACAATACTTTGCATCCTTCAAATCCAGTCAAGTTGATACTCACTATTAACCATCACACACACATATCATAGCCCTGTCCACTGAGAGGTCCTGGGAGAAGTTTCATACCAATAGCAGTGAGCAAAATAGGCACCAACATCCTGGGTTTTAAGTTCCATTTTTTATTAAAAGAAACCATCGTCTCTTAGAGAAATGGTGGATTCCAGGACAGAGAATGGAAAATATAAGATGAGTTGCAAGCATCTTTTTGTGCCAGAAAGTAAGAAAATTGTTATTCATTTCCAAAGGACAGGGGGCCACCATTGAATCTGGACCCAGGTTTTGTTGCTCACTACTTGAAAGCTAAACATGAGAGGCAAGGGTTGGTGGGAAGAAAAAGCAGGTTTAATTTGAAAGCCAGCAAACTGAGAAGATAGTGAATTAGTGCTCTAAAGTACCATCTTAAAATTTAAATTTTACCATAGGGTTTTAAAAGGAAAACTAGATATGAAAAACCTACGAGAGTGGTGCAGAGTGCAGGGTCTGTGAGGTTTGTTCCACGTAATTAACTTTAGCCCAATGGTGGCAGACTAATTGCTCGTGACTCCCTCTAAGTAGGAGGACTCTGCAAGCTAGATCTATGCCTGATTTTTTCCGAGATTAGCCTCTGGAATTTCTGAAGCAAGAACATAATTAGATAAGCATTCAGTGACAGAGTGGAGTGCCCAGAGAGGGAAGGAAAGAACAAGTGAGAGGGGAGGGAAACACCTGTTGAACACCTCCAACACCCAAACAACAGGTGTTGGAGAGGATGTGGAGAAATAGGAACACTTTTACACTGTTGGTGGGATTGTAAACTAGTTCAACCATTATGGAAAACAGTATGGCAATTCCTCAAGGATCTAGAACTAGATGTACCATATGACCCAGCCATCCCACTACTGGGTATATACCCAAAGGATTATAAATTATTCTACTACAAAGACACATGCACACGTATGTTTATTGCGGCACTATTCACAATAGCAAAGACTTGGAATCAACCCAAATGTCCATCAGTGACAGACCGGATTAAGAAAATGTGGCACATATACACCATGGAATACTATGCAGCCATAAAAAAGGATGAGTTTGCGTCCTTTGTAGGGACATGGATGCAGCTGGAAACCATCGTTCTTAGCAAACTATCACAAGAAGAGAAAACCAAACACCGCATGTTCTCACTCATAGGTGGGAACTGAACAATGAGTTCACTTGGACTCGGGAAGAGGAACATCACACACTGGGGCCTATCATGGGGAGGGGGGAGGGGGGAGGGATTGCACTGGGGAGTTATACCTGATATAAATGATGAATTGATGGGTGCTGACGAGTTGAGGGGTGCAGCACACCAACATGGCACAGGTATACATATGTAACAAACCTGCACGTTATGCACATGTACCCTAGAACTTAAAGTATAATAAAAATAAAAAATAAAAAAAATTTAAAAAAAAAAGGGGAGGGAAAGAAAAAAAGTGGGTGACTAAAATGTACTTTTTATAACTGAGGTCCCTGGTAATAGTATGAGGGGCTTCCACTGGCCAAACCTGGAATAAGTGTATCATCAAATAATTAATATTGTTAATATATTTTAATCCATACAGTAATATAGGAATCCTTAAATACATACTGATATAAATAAAATAAAGGAAAATCTGATGAAAAACAGAAAATGTACAAAGATTCAGTCTTTACAGAAAACACTTATAAATTAAAAAGAGAAAAGGAGTAACTTTACATTGGAAATGACTAGCAGGCGCCAGCTTAATCAAATAATCAATTTTAACGACATCAGTATTGGACAATAAAATAAAGTCATGTGCCACTTGATAAAATGGAATGAAAAGAGCATGGCATTGCTGATGATATTCCTGCCAAAAATGCATAAACTGAGTCTCATCATAAGGAAGTATCAATCAAATCCAAACTGACAGGCATTCACCTAAGTAACTGGTATATAATCTTTAAAATTGTCAAAGACGCAAAATCAAGGAAAGACTCAGGATTTTCTCCAGATTAAGGGAAATTAAAAAGACATGAAAATTAAATATAACATGACATAATGTACTAGATGAGTTTGCTCTAAATGATATTATTGGGACAACTTTCAAACTATGAATGAAGCATGAAAATTAGATGTTAGCAATGTATTGATTATAGTTTCCTGATTTTTATGGTTTTATTGTGACTCTGTAGGAGAACGTTCTTGTTATATATATGCACACCTATAGAAAGCTTAAAACGATACCTAATAAGGGAAAGAAAAATGAAATAGCAGTAACTTGAAAAATCATGAAGTTCTGAGAAAAGTGTTATGAAGATTGAGTTTATAAGCCTAACACACTGTCTGATAAAGAGAAAAAATGAAGATACAAAAATAATGAATATCTAATTGAAACAGCAAGATGCCTGACAGTATCAAATGGTATCTATAACTGCATGAGAAAGAACAGAAGCCAAGATGTCCTCAGAGTCACAGGGAAAAGTGAAGAACAAAAGGTGAAGGTAAAGAAGTATCTTCCCTTATAGGCAGGATAAAAGCATCCACATCTAATGACCTGTACATCTGCAGCAAATAGGAGACAATGACAGAACATAAAATACTTGGAATTCTAAATAAATGTTTATTGAAATGAATTGATTAACAGACTTCAGTTCACAGAGGAGTGGGGAAAACATGTATAATAAAGTCAACTGTAGTTGAAAAGGAATGAAATAAAAGTTGCACTAAAGGTTTATGTGTGTTTAGAAATCATTCATTTCTATCAAAATAAAGTACTACTTTATGTGATTCTTTCTGAGTACTCTCAGCTGCTTTAATGGGGGATTGAACAATAATACTACCTTATGTTTGCATTGTGTTTCAAATTTACAATTATGTTATTTACTCTTATGGCAATTCTGTAAGTTTCCAGTATGTGGACTTGAAACTTGACAGATACACAGTTATTATGTGATTTTCTGAGGACTCAGCCCTTAGCAAATGGCTGACATGTCAGCTGACTCCAAAATTCTGTGACCTGTGGTCCTCATGTTTGACACTTAATGTTAATATACTAATCTAAGAATGCATTTGAAATATTTGCTCGATCTGGTCTGCACAGAACTATTCACACAATACAAGGCAATCCAGATGAAGATTAACGGAAAATGAGAATCAATCAAGGGCTTGTAATTATGGTAAAGGGAAAGAGCAGATTTGGTGAAAAGAAAGAGTTATGAGAATCATGAAGATTAAGACAGTTGTACAAAGAAAATATTTTTGAATTTTACCATGTGATAACCTGTATGATCTTCTAATTTCATGATCTTTATCCATTAAACAAAAGAGTTGACCATATGCTTTATATTTCAATTGTGAAGTTATTTACTTTAGTGAAGGAGAAAATGCCTCCACACAAATCCAAGTAGAGTAAAACAACAGCCCAAATCCTCAGAGATATTAACATGCATAGGAGTTACAGCCTGCTTTTCATCTGTCTGACTTGAAGGCTTAAACTCTTCAATGGTTTTACTGCCCAGGAGTCATGGGCTCCAGCAGGGTTAGCTTATCACTGCAAGCCACACTTGGTTACCAGACCTAACTCAAAGAAAATGTAAAATGACTTCAGGCCTTTTGATATTTCAATGCAGATTATGTAATATGTATGGAAGAATAGGAAATGCTCAACATCACACTGAATTGTAGGCTTAAGTCCGCAATTCATGAGTTACGTTTGATAACTCATGAATGTCTCTAGTATAATGTGAGCATAGAAATAATAAGAACTAACAATTTGGCTTGTGGAATAACAAAGCAGGTTTAGACAGAATTCAGAATACATAATTTCTACAAACAATGGCAATGTATTACTTTAAATATTATTTCATTTTAGTTTTACAAATATTTTCCATCCTGATATTGCTGCCTCAATGCTAGGTAAGAGTACAGGGTGAAAGCATATTGAAATCCTCTGTAAGGGTAATGATGATAAGTCAAAGCTCAGTTCGGAGATGTGTTTCTTTTTGTCAACTAGGGAAGTGTTTCAGCCACACAGGGCTGCTGATCTACAGGTGGAATCGCTTTAGGTAGACACAAATCCGGAGAGATTCTGTTTGGAACTTGAGAACACAGCAAAGACACTATTTGATTGGGTTTGAAGTAACCTCAATTCATCCATGTCCAAATAGAAAATTGTACTTTCTTCTTATACAAGATTATTATAATGGATGCAAAAACATGTGAAAAAAAGTATTTAGATGATTTCAAATAAATTCTGCTTAAAGAATAAGATGCAAAGTAAATTTTAACACTAAAAGTAGCACATCATGAAGAATGGGGTATCCACTCCCTCAATCATTTATCCTTTGATTTGTGAACAATCCAATTACACCCTGTAAGTTATTTTAAAATGTGAAATTAACTTATTATTGTCTACAGTCACCCTATTGTGCTATCAAATAGTAGGTCTTCTTCATTCTATTTTTGTGTGTGCGCCCATTAACTATCCCTATCTTCACCCAGTCCTCCACTACCCTTCCCAGTCTCTGGTAACCGTCCTTCCGCTCTCTTTGTCCATATGTCTAATTGTTTTGATTTTTAGACCCCGCAAATATAGTGAGAACATGCCATGATTGTCTTTATGTGCCTGGCTTATTTCACTTAACATAATGATCTCCAGTTCTATCCATGTTGTTGCAAATGACTGGATCTCATTCTTTTTCTAAAAAAAAATTCACATTGTATGCCAGTTTCAAAACATCTCATGTACTCCATAAATATGTACACTACTACTATGTACCCACAAAAATTAACAAAAATCCATTAAAATAATAAATAATAAAAGCAGCACAACATTTGGGATCAACAATTAATTACGAATGATATTATTATGTTGTCCCTAAAATAATTTTATTCATATAATATGTAACCGTGGTCATATTTTTATTTTGGATAAAGTGTTAAGAAGAAACAAGTGTTCGTCATTATCTGGTCATGCTTTTAGTGCAGCTAAGGGAGCAAAGTGAAATTAAAATATGTGTCATCTAGTGGCCAAATAACTTATTGCCCTTTAATTATATTTGGACAATAGGAGGGGGCAAATATATGTTTAACATTCCTCCTTCCTTTTCCAAATGAGATGAAGGAATACAGATACTGTCAAAGAAAATTTGTACAAGAAGGGGTTAAACATACAAGGGAGGCTTTATTCAAGACTACGGCAAATAGAGGTGAAGACAATTTCAAAGGAGATTGAGACTGAACTCAACGTTGTTGAAACAAAAAGCGGAAATTTTTTAAAGAACTGGCATAAGAGAGTGGGAAAGTACGGGAGGAACTTAAAGGGAGGTTAGTCAACGTGATTACCAAACTTTTTGGCAAATTGGCATGTATAAAAATTATGCTACCCTTCCAGGAGACTGGAAGAGAGGGGCACTACATTCTTTGACCTGGGACAGCCCACAGTCCATGAGAAAGGCATCTTTGAGTTATAAAAGTGTCAAGAGGCTAGGAGAAGATTTATGTCTCAAATGGAAAGAGGAAGAATTTATAATTGCACATTTTCTAAAGTAAATGTTCTTTTCTTTTCTTTTTTCTTTTTTTGTTTGTTTTCTTGAGACAGAGGCTCACTCTGTCACCCAGGCTGGAGTTCAGTGGCGAGATGTCGACTGACGGCAACCTCCTCCTCCTGGGTTCAAGTGATTCTCCTGCCTCAGCCTCCCTAGTGTCTGGTACTACAGGCACACACCACAACGCCCAGCTTATTTTTGCATTTTTTTTTAATGGAGACAGCATTTCACAATGTTGGCCAGGCTGGTCTCGAACTCCTGACCTTAAGTGATTCATCCACCTCGGCCTCCCAAAGTGCTGGGATTACAGGCGTGAGCCAATGCACCCGGCCTGTTTTCTTTTTTAAAAAAAGAAAGAAAATCAGAGATCTATATTCGGAAAGAAACCTCTCTAAAGATTAGTCCAGCTGCTGGTAATATTAAGGCATTCTTGGTCAACACACACACACACACTCAATTTTTCCTCCTCCACACTGTTCCATGCCAACATGGTGTGTTCAACTGACTCACAGTTTCACATGGCTCAGGAAACTTAGAATCACGGCAGAGGGCATCACTTCACAGGATGGCAGGAGAGAGAATGAATGCCAGCAGGGGAAATATCAGAGGCTCATAGAACCATCAGATCTTGTGAGAACTCACTCACTATCACGAGAACAGCATAGGGGAACCCGCTCCCATGATTCAGTTACCTCCCACAGGGTCCTACCCATGACATGTAGGGATTATGGGGATTACAATTCAAGATGAGATTTGGGTGGGAAACAGCCAAACCGTATTATGTGGTAAATGGTTATGACGATGACTTTAGCTTTAAAAACGTATTTGCTAAGGCAAATTTCCAGTGAGGCTTAGTTTTGTAACTATATGCTTACTTTCTATTTATTACAATTAATTGATCATCAGTCAAGTGAGAAAAATAATCATAAAATATGTAAATGGAAAAAATTTTGGAAGCCAAAATATGTATTAGAAACCAAACTATGCATTCAGGAATAATTGAAACACAGTTGAGGTTTCTTTTTTTCCATAAATTCTGTGGTCTCAGTTAGTACCTACCCACAATTTGTGACAACCGTACCATATAATACTAATATTTTGCCCATAATTTATCCTCCTGACTGTCTTGGGGTTATCACAAGAGTCAGTGAATCATATAATGATTTGGAAATTCTGAATCTGAGAATTTAATTTACTTGTTGGATTGTAACCTTAATTGTTGATTCCACTTTTGTATTTTTGTAGCTTTTTGATGTGATATTGAGATGTTTGATACTGATAAATAAACTTAACCACAAAATTGTCATAAATATGAATAATAGTTGGAATGCAAATAATTACTTGATGACAAATCATTAATAATTTTAAAACAGTTAATTTAAAAGTGATTTATTTATTAATTTATTTTCTTTGATCATTATCTTTAGTCTTGGAGGAGATTAATTATTTTAATTCCAAATAGTATAAAACCTGTCATATGGCTGCTCATACAGGCTGTAGTAAAGTTCTCTCTAATGCCATTGATTTTCAAAGCATTGATGTTTTATTGGTACTGTTAGAAATATGTTACTATTCATAGCATGGAATAGCAAGGTTAAAGAATGCACACATGGCCGGGCGTGGTGGCTCAAGCCTGTAATCCCAGCACTTTGGGAGGCCGAGACGGGCGGATCACGAGGTCAGGAGATCGAGACCATCCTGGCTAACATGGTGAAACCCCGTCTCTACTAAAAAAATACAAAAAACTAGCCGGGCGAGGTGGCGGGCGCCTGTAGTCCCAGCTACTCGGGAGACTGAGGCAGGAGAATGGCCGGAACCCGGGAGGCGGAGCTTGCAGGGAGCTGAGAATGCGCCATTGCACTCCAGCCCGGGCGACAGAGCGAGACTCCGTCTCAGAAAAAAAAGAAAAAAGAAAAAAAAAAAAGGCACACATTTTCTATTTCATTCTTTTAAAAAGGAAACCATAATTTCTTGGAGTAGAATAAGGGAAAAATCTCTACATATAGGATGCCACTTTTAATTTGATCAGTTATCAAAATTCTGTAAGATATTCATTTTTTAAAGATATTTTAGTGTAAAGTCTATAGATTTGAATTAATTTCTTATCTGTTAAAATGATTTTTAACCATTTGTAAATGGTTTATCAGTATTGTGCGAATTATTCCAAAAAGAGTACATTGGGAGGAGGGGGACTGATACAGGTTCATTTGAAATTTTCAGTTATTTCCAATATGACTTCTTTGTACAATTAGAATTTCATTACATTCTACACTAGTCTCTGGATATTTACTATATTGGGCCCTGGAACAAATATCCTGCCACCTTAGTAACTTGGTTGAGTGTAGTGAAATATTGAAATGTATCTGAAATAAAATATTTCTACTTTTTCTTCTTACTCTCTTTATTTAACGATCCTAAGATTTTCAATTAGGTAAAATTTTTAAAATATGTTTTACTCTTTTGAGAAAACTGTATTTCCTCACTCACACAGGCATTAAGGAAAGCATGAGATTCATTAATTTTTTTTTCCCCGCAATGGCGGGATCTCGGTTCACTGCAACGTCCACCTCACGGGTTCAAATGATTCTCCTGCCTCAGCCTCCCGAGTAGCTGGGATTACAGATGCCTGACACCATGCTCGGCTAATTTTTGTGTTTTTAGTGGAGATAGGGTTTCACAAGGTTGGCCAGGCTGGTCTCGAATTCCTGACCTCAGGTGACCCACCTGCCTCGGGCTCCCAAAGTGCTGAGATTAATTTTATTTAAAGTTTTCTACAACTTCCCAGGTGACAACGAAACAAGAACTTTAAATAGGAGAGTGAGCATTTAATTTTCTTTTATTATTTTTTATCTAAGAAACACAGAAAACAAACACAACTGAAAATACTACATGTTACAAATAATGTGGATAAAACAAATACAACCATATTTCATAGTTTCTTATATATATTCTCATCTGGGGTATGTGTACCGCACAGCTGACGTTTGTCCTTCTGTGATGCAAGGAGCAGCCACAACACCATTTTATCCTGTTCAGGAAAGATGACATTCTTGCACACATCTTGTCAGATGCTCCTTGAATATCTCTCATGCTCATAAAAGTTATTTCATGGCACCTGCATGTTGAGACCTTTACCAAACCCCTGATTAAAAGGATCACTCGCTATGGTTAGGTGACAGCCCCTACTATAATACTATGAATTTATAAATTCTTTCTCAAATTTATGGGAGTTTCTAGAAGTGAAAAACTGGTTTGCGTATCCTCTCATTCTTAGAAGTAAACCAAGAGCACTGGTAAAGGTAATTACATAATTATAATGAACACCACTAAAGCCTTTTTTCTCTTAATTGATTTAAAAAGCAATATTTAGCAATGAAAATAATATTAATAAATGTTACAAAACATAGAACTCTTAAATACATTATGCTCAGCAAAAGAAACCATTCACAAAAGACCATATTAATCAGTCCATTGATATGAAATGTCTAGCATAGGGAAATTTATAGACAGAGAATACAGATTTGTGTTTGCTTAAGACTGCAGCAGGGAGACAGATGATACAGAAGTGACAGCTAAAAGGAATAGGACAGGGAGACTTTGAGGTGAAAGAATGTTCTAGAAGTGACTGTGGTGATGGTTGCATACATGTGAGTATACTAAAACAATTTTAATATATACTTTAAATGAGTGAATTTTACAGTATGTGAATTAAATCTCAATAAAGCTATTAAAACAATTCATGGATGAATATACTAATTGGCCACCAAAGGATATAGACCTTGAATTTTTGTTTCATATATTTTAAGAGTCAGCATAACCTGTTTTTTGTGTCTGTGAAAACAAAATGATACACATAGTGGAAAAGTCTTTTTATGTTTTCATTTATTTTATATGAAATCTTGATAAGACTGTTAGTTATAGCATGATTTTTTAAATATTTTTAAGGTTTCTGTGATGAAAGAATGTGATTGTGCAATTTCCTTTTGTTTTTATTATCTTACCCTCAGAAGCCATTTTACATTTCCTCTGATAAAATATTTTAGGGAATAGATGAGGAAATCTGTATCTTTATTTGAATTTTTCAATGGAGAAAAAGATTAAAAATTAAAAACTATTTAAAATTGAAAATACTAATTTATTATTAGATTTAAAATGTATAAATGCAATATACAGAAAATTAAGGATTTATTTGATAACTAGTAAACATTAGCAATGTAGAATCATTAAGAAAAACATTCCAATTGCTCTCAAGTTTGTGCAAGATTTCCTTTCCATTTACAGATTGTAGATTTTATAATGTTTCTTTCTTTATAGAAAGATTCACTGGAAACAATTTCTAAGAAGATGCTTAGTATACAAAAAGATTTTTAGGGGCTACTATCTGGGACAAAAGTCATTAAAGGATTAAAAAAAGCAAGATTGGGCAGAGGAAGAAGTTAAGCTGAAGTAGAGTGGACGCGGAGTGTCAGCCCATCCCTTGGGTAGCGCTGAAGCTGACCCTCAAAGCTGTCTCACATTGAAGCAATGGGTCTAGGACTTTTGCTCCCTCAACACCCCCTCAGTGGTCCCAGGGAGTGAAACGTTTCCTTGAATGAGGCAGCTCCCTTTTGTCAAGGGAAACCCGGGGAGGGCACTGTGCTTTGAACCCTCAGAGTGGCCCTCCCAGAAATTGAGAAAAACAGGTGCCTCCACCCTCTCAACAACTGAGAAGCAGGTGCCTTCACCCTAAAGGGTGCATTGGGGGCTGCATTCAGTACAATTTTTAAAACTAAAATGGATAAACTGAGGGAAAATATTTGCTACATATGTACCTAATATAACTAACTACGTAAAGACATGGTGGAAGAAATATGAAACAATATAAAGTGTAAAAAAGAAAATTTAAAATATAAAATTTTATTAAAGAGAATAATAAAATATATCTTTTGTTTTCATGTATCTTACATAACCGTTGAAAAGTAAATTCATAGGCAAGGTTAGCACACATGTGGTATGTTTGGAAATTGTGATAAAATTAAACACTATCTCTAGAAATAAGCATGCGGAATATTTTGTTTTCACCACATTAGATTGCCATAGATTTCTTTTGACTTTTGACCAAAATTTGAAAAACAAATCACTTTTCATGACTTAAAGTGATGAAACTTTCTTTAATTCTATGTATCTTTAATGAATGTATAAGGTCTGTATTATTCAGTAAAATTCTGTACTATACTTATTTCCCTGTCACTGTATATTTTGTTAGCTGTGTCTTCTCAACTCTGCTGTAAGACTCTTGAGGGTAAGATCATATCATCTCTCTTTATAACTTAGAATAACAAGAATGGCACTCTGGTTCTAGATGCTAAATACATGCTGGGTACTCAATTATCCCATCATGTTTTTGAAACCAGAGATGTTCTCTTATTCCACTCGTAGGGCTTGTGTCAGGGGTGTGGCTCACTCCTTTACTGCCTTGCTGCTCAAACCCCTTGGGGAAGCATGCAGAAGGGCAGGTCATGGGGAGTATTTTTTGTGCCCTGACTCCACCGCCTTGACTCGGGTCGAGTTTTTACAGCTTCTGAAGCCCCAGTGGGTGTGTGTTATGGTGAGCTCTTTCAAATTTGCCTTCTCCAGGCAGCAGGCAGCTTGTGTTAAGCAGCTCAATTAGACCCTCTGCCTTATACACAAGACAGGGGGCTTTCTGTGTCCTGGGTTCTCACCCTAGTGTACCAGAAAAATCGGATCACATGTGGACTTGGAGAATGAATGTAAGGTTGTATTGAGTGCTGGAAGTAGCTCAGTGAGATGGATGGGGAGCCAGAAAGGGGATGGAAGGGGATGGTGGTCCTCCCCCGGAGTTGGACTGCCCAGCCTCTGGACTCTCCTCCCATGGCCTCTGCTGAATTCCACGTCCTTCTGCCCTCCACGGTCTGCTGGTGTCTGTCAATGTGCTCTTCTGCTCTTCTGCTTCTCTCAATGTTCAGCTGTTTGTTTCTGTGCCCACTAAGGGGTCTTGGATTTTTATGGGCATGAAATGGGGGTGTATGGCATGGCAAAAGGCAACTTTTGGGGCATGAAAACAGAAATGCCTCTCTTCATTTAGGTTTGTGGGTCCCTCTACAGGGACCCGGCCCTTTTCTATCCAGCACTTCCCTGCATCCCTCCTCCATCATTTTTAGAAACATGTTTTTGAGAAATTTAAAAAATACGGTAGAGCAAGAGGGTATAAAAATAATAAAATAAATCACTTTTATCCTCAAACCAGAATTGATAACTGTCACTATTTTCTAATTTTTAAGAAAATTATTACCTCTTTTTTTTGTTAAATTGCCTGTACCTACCTAAAGCAGCCATTCAAAATCTTTCAGTAAAATAATTGGAGTGCATTTCATGAATTATTATTAATTTGTTTATCTTCCTTATTATTACATTTCTTTGTGAAATTGAGGGTTTGGGTTTGCCCACACATTTTGATTAAGCCAAGCATTCATGTTCATTTATATTTTTCTTATCTCCACCTTTCTTTGTGCATTCTCCTTAAATTTGTGATGTAATGAGTACCTTAACTAAATCTTGTGTAGCCCTCATCTAGAAACAGTTATAGATTTATCAGTATGGTGATGATGAGAAAATAATAAATAAATAAAATAAAGTGCAGTCCTGACAGCTGATATCTTGCATCTATTCTAGTTCCCATCAGTGAGGCTGTTAAGTTGCCGCGCTGAAAAAAAAATGTTGACAGAATACCAACCGACAGGGTCTATCTGTGATCATGATGGAACAAGACAATAACATGAATATTCTGTAATCAAGAACCATGAAAACAAATATGCAATGCAGCCAAATAAGTGATCAAGCATCCCTCTCGCCCAGCTACCCTGAATGATTACTGCATCTTCACCTGTTTGCTGACAGCATTGATTCCAAACAGACTCCCATTTCGGTGCACTCTCCTCCAATTCACTTAATGCTTCTCTCATCTTCTAACAGGTACTTCCTGACATCTCCTTCTGAGACACACCATGGTTCCAATGGTTTGCAATTCCTTGTATCACATCAAGTACTCTGCATCGCTTCTTTTGAATACAAGTGTGTCCCAAGTAATCTGACTTTTTGTTTTGTTTTGTTTTGTTTTGCATCAGCAGTACTAAGGAATATCTTGGCTCTATTCTTGGTCTTAAGGTTCTGTCTGTGTTGTTCTTCTCTATGCCCAAATATTTAGCTCCAAGAGGAATTTATCTCCAGTATTTTTTTCATCATCTTTTTGTAAATTGAAGAACCATATTCCTGGTCTCTGACTTCCCACAAAAAAAGTTGGATCCCATCTTAAGAGAAATATTTTAAACACATTTATTATACTACTTTGGATTAAAAAAACTTAGCAAGCCTACCTCTTTAGTCTGTTCACCACTCTGGTGTATATTTTTATGGCCTGCAGATATGTGTGTCTTATCTGCAACCCTCATCAAAACTTTCTGGTTTCCTCTTTATCTATTAGTGTTACGTGTTTTGGGCAGGGAAACATTTAAACATAAGCACACTGAGCCATCCTGGCCAGTGAAAAAGCTTGTCTTTAGTGTCTTATTTCCTTTGATGTTTTTTATGGTTTTATTTTTAAATTTATTTATATATATATTTTTGAGACAGAGTCTTGCTCTGTCGCCCAGGCTGGATTGCAGTGGCGTGATCTTGGCTCATTGCAACCTCTGCCTCCTGGGTTCTAGTGATTCTCCTGCCTCAGCCTCCCAAGTAGCTGGGACTATGGGCGCCCACCACCATGTGTGGCTAATTTTTGTATTTTTAGTAGATACGAGGTTTTGCCATGTTGGCCAGGCTGGTCTCGAACTCCTGACCTCAGGTGAACCACCCACCTCAGCCTCCCAAAATGTGGAATTACAGGTGTGAGCCACAGTGCACAGACCCCTCAATGTTTCTAAACAAAATAAATATAACATTGTTCATAAAATCAGCATCTCTTTTGACAAACAGCACAAACCTAGGCCTTTATTCTATCTCCAAAGAAATTTTTCTCTTGAGTATATTATTCTTGTCTATATTTTTCTTCTTTTCCACACTACATATACAATTATGTACAACATATTATTATTTGTGTTTTAAAATTACATAAATGGCTTCATTGTCTTTGTATCATTCTGCAACATTATTTTTTCATTTGACATGATTTCAAATCTATCTATGCGTCCACATTTTTAAGTGTTCTTTTAACTGCTGCATGGTACCCTTCTTTAAGGACATCGCCAGAAAATAAACTATATTATCATTCATATCTATCTATCTATCTATCTATCTATCTATCTATCTATCTATCTATGCAGTAAAAAACCATATCCATTTGGAAATGTTCAAAACATCCCTTTAGAGCATGGTTGTTCTACAGATTTATTATAAATACAGATTTTGCATAAATTTCCCACAATTATAAGGTGTCTAAAATGTCCTTATGGAGTCTATATTCTATTTTGCATACCCTATAAAGCCAGTTTTCAAAATTTTGCAAAGCTGGGTTACTTAAATCTTTTCTTTCCTATCTTGCTGATTTTAATCATTTTTCTTCATCAGAGGTAGAAATGGGTAAATAAGTTGACATATCTAATAATCTAGGAACTGAATATCTAACAAAATTCTAAATTTTACAGAAAATGTCTGTCTTTCTAAATTACAGATCTTTCAGCTTGACTCTTAGATCTGAAATTTATATTCAACTTCTATAGATCTACCGTTCACCTTGTGATCTAGCAATTTTATAATGTGATGGTTCTTTCCTGAGAAAACAGGAATAATAAAGTATAGTCAATTTAGAAGTTCACAAAAAGGAGCAGAAGGACATAAAAAAAAAAAAAAAAACTATACACGTGTTACGCTCAAGCAAGACAGACACAAGGGGCAAGTTTCAGAAGACACAGAGTTTGAGTGATATCTTGGATTTAGAATTGTATTTCTGAATATCAACATACGGATTAAAGAAGCTGACTACTTAATATTTAGTAGTCTCTTTTTTTTCTTGAGTTTCTCTTTAATACACTAATTGTTGGTTTTGACATGTAAAAATGTTGCCTAAAATGATCATCCTTATTTAAAATGAAAATTTTGTTGTTTGTAAAAAATGGAGCCAGACGCCATGGCTCATGCCTGCAATCCCAGTACTTTGGGAGACTGAGGCAGGCAGATGACTTGAGGCCAGGAGCTTGAGACCATCCTGGCCAACATGTTGAAACCCCATCTCTACTAAAAACACAAAAATTAGCTGGGTGTGGTGGCATGGACCTGTAATCCCAGATACTTGGGAGGCTGAGGCAGGAGAACGGCTTGAACCAGGGAGGCAGAGGTTGCAGTGAGCTGAGATTGTGCCATTGCGCTCCAGCCTGGGTGGCAGAGTGAGACTCCATTTCAAAAAATAATAATGAAATAAAATAAAAAATGGCACAAATTTATAATTTATATATGAGTAAAGTAATTCCAAAGGGAAACTACAGATTTAACATAGACATCTCCTAACGTAAAGAGAGGCCATCATAGTGAACAGTCATTTGCAGTGTCTTGGTTTTTTTCAACCAAACAGATGCTAGAAAGTAGCCATATGGACAACAACCTGACGATCACTGACTTAAAAATATGGAATAAACACAGGACCACAAACGAGGCCCCTGAAAGTTTTTTAGGAGACTCAAGGCAAAGTTTGACAATTCCTGTCTTCTCATATAGCTCACCAGTCTAACAAGATTCCAACAGCTAGTTTTCAGTGCCAGCTTTCACTTTTAACCAATTTATTATATCGGCTAACTCAGTAATTAATTATAAAGAACATCTACCTGAATTTTAGAAAACTCAACTTGAGAGTCTCCGATTCTAAATTACAGTATATAGTTGTTTATTTCTATTAATTTGATAACTGATGAATGTAGATTTATTTTTATCTTTTTGGTTATATATTTTCTTTACTTTTGTTCTTTTCAGATTTTGATAGATTTATCTAGTGTTTTTTATTTCTATTATTTTGCAAACTTTTGGAAAAGTATCTATTCTAATTTTACTTTTTAAATGATTGTTGTTTTATTATTAATATATGTATTAACTTTAGATTTCCTAACAACTTTAACTTCCTACTGAATCACAATTCCCCAACTTCTGTTTGAGCTTTAGTATTTTATTTACATAATATTTTAAAATGATATTTTATTATAATCTCATAATTATAACCTAGATTTATGTAACTGTTGAAATAATTTCTGTGTCTATTCTTCAGTTTTGCACCTTTCTTTCCCAATCTTAGTCCCTCTGTTGTTTTTATTGGTTTATGTACTTTAATAATAGTAGATCTATAAACAGTAAATTTTTTTTGCAATTTAAGACTAAAATGATTTTATTACAGTCTCACTTATGAAGAAAAATATAGCTTATCATAGAATTACTGGTTTGACTTTTTAGTCTATTAAAGACATTACTTCTGTATATTTTGCTCAGATAAGAAAACTAAGTTAATCTCATTGCCCTTCTGTTGTGGCTGATCTCACTCTTCACTCTGATGTCTTTCCTCTTTGCTCTCTCTGTTTCCTGGACTCAGTGTGTACAAGCTTAAAAATGCATCCTTCTCAGCATACATCCAGTTTTCAGATATGAGGATTTATATCTTTCCCTAACTCCAAACTGTTTTCTGACACTTAACCTGCTCAGTGAGTCACTTGTTCACTGTTTCGTGATCTCCCCTGATGCTGCTTTGCTTTGTAAGCTCCTGATCTCTTACATCTTGCAACTAGTTCATTCTTTTGATCCCTTTACCTTACCGGATTCATTTTGAAACATTTCTTCAATTATATTGTCTACTTTGCGAATTCTAACTTCAACTGTGGGCAGTTTTAAGAGTTCTTATGATTTTTTCCAATGACTATAGTTTTATTTTTTTAAATGGCCATGTTTTCTATACACCTGTACTTATTTCATCTGTATTATCTTTCTTCCCTGCTTAAACTATGGATATTTAAAAGATACCTTTGCATAATTTTTCCGGGATGCACTACTAATCTAATTTAATCAAACATAAATTTGTTATTTTGTTGAAACTGTTACTAATCATATCAACCTTAACTCAAGCATGGCACTGGGCTTCCTGCATCTTAAAATATTTTGTGAACTCATTTTGATTTTTTTTTTCCCCGAACAGATCAGCTCTAAGGATTGTATAAGCTCTCCGTTTTGTATCTATGACTTCACTCCTTTGGGTCTCTCCAGCTGCACATAGATGCAATACTGCTTATAAGGTGAAAAACGCAGTTTCTTGTCAGGCAGATGTTCTGTGTCTACCCCTACTTCTACTTCTTTCATTAATGAGTAAACTCTGAAATCTTTCCAGATGTAAGCTTGGAACAGAAACAGTGGGAGTAGCTACTTGGTCCTAATCCATAGTTTTAGAAACCAATACCCACCCAGCTTATTATACAGATCCTGGTTTTATTTACAGGATATGTTGAGCTTTCAATCCAAAGCAGGCATTAAAGCATTGATTCTTGCTTTCCATAGGTTCTTACTTCTTATTCAGCCCTCTGTAGACCCTCAACTTAAGGTTATTGATGTCCTCTTTATGAAGTCCATCATGATTGCTTCTGTTTAGTAGTATCGTTATTAAAGTCTGGAAATTCCTAACACATACCCTTTATGTTTATCTATATTTGGGTCAGAGAAAGGATGTTTTCATTGCACCAAATACTATAATGGTAATTTTTCATTTACCTTTAAGTGTTTCTTTGTCTGTAAAACTCAATTCTTATACAAAGGATCAAGTCACTATCCTACAATTCTTATTATCTCTAAATTTAGAACAGGATTCAAAATAGTAGAAGAGTATTACAGATGGACTAATAGGTGTATTTCTTATAAATTGTGGTACTAAAGAAAATTCTGATAAATACGTGAATAAGAAAGAAGAGGGGGGTGAGGAGCAATAAGAAGAAAAGAAGAAAAAGAGAAGAAAATGTTCCTTTTAAAAAATGCAAAAGGAGATCTTTTTTTCCTTCTAACACAAACCTACATATTTTCCTCTAAGGTGAAAATGATGTCACTTTTGTCCATACGTTAACAGTACCAAGAGTCTAACACATCAAAACCTGTGTATTTCATTGTTTTGTTTATCATTAAATTGCTGGAGGAATTTGTGGCACTGTAGCTAAATATTCAAAAACTGTTCAGGGTTCCAGTCAATAAAAAACATTTATATAACATAACGGTCTCTTGCCCGTATTTCTTCAAGTTATATATGTCTAGAAACCATGAGAAAATCTGGTGTTCTTTCTTCTAGAGATTATTAAGAATATTTATTTCCATGTCAATACGTGTCAATTGGTGTAGCTGTGAATAATGCTATTTAGAAAGATTTGGACCTTGCTTTCAGACTAAGTGACGGCAATTACTTATTATGGAGCACACAGTTAATATCCCAGCTATAGGATACCAGTAAAAATATGTGTGCACCTCTCCCTCCTTATGTTCCTAATGACACAGTTTCAGGTTATAATAAGAAACTCTAATTGTAAACAGCTCTTTGAATTAGCTATCCGAGATCATTTATCTTTCTATTCCTCCTAGTCTTAAGGACAATGACTTTCCCAATGTAAATACTATAAGTATTCGATATTTACCTTTCTCATAGCATTTACTCTCATTCCATCTCTCTTTTCAATCCAATGTTAATGAATTCCAACCCAGTTTGGAATTGCAACAAACAAAAAAATCAGATCCAGTTGTCATCATCATGCCCATGGTAAAATGTTCACTACGTTGTCAGTTTAAATTAGTTCTTTTATCTCAAATCCCAATAGTACTACCTTTAAGCTCTTTTCATCCTGCATTTTTATCATTATCCAGTTCTGAGTAAACTTCATGAAATCTACTGGGACAACATTTGAGAAACCATCGTTCCAAAAAGTAGGTCAGTGCTCTTTTGTCTATGAGATGTTCTTACCATTTTTATACAGAGAGTTTAATTAATGGAATTGAATTATAAGTGCACATAAAAATCTGTGTTGGTCATAAAAATAATAGTAAAGATTGCCTATGACATTTTTTTCTATAGAAAACAATTCTGCTTAAGATAATTCTTCCTTGTACTCTCTTAAAAGTTTAGTTACTGACAAAGCAAAATGAACCTAATTATAAAATTATCTCACAGTTCCTTGTTCCTTATGCCAGCATTAGAGTAAAACTTGAGCTTAATGTGATTCAGAAAGTATCAGATGGCCTAAATATTATTCATCAACTTATTTTTTTTTAGTAAATTTACTGTGTACACAAGAAGCGGAAAAACATCAGGTTACTGTACTCTGTTCTGCAAATAATTTTTTGTCAAAATACAGATTATCAGCAAATGCAAATAGGATGATATGCAAAAACTAATACATGATTATTAATAAATTAATAAATAATAAATGCAATGTATATTGACTACATAGTGCTGTGATGTAAATATTCGTACCCCACAAGTTCATATGTTAAAATTGTAACTCCACGGGTGATGGCATGGAGGGGGAGGGGTGGAGCCTTTGGCAGATGATTGGTTCACAAAAGCAGAGACCTCACAAAGGGATTAGTGCCTTTAGAAAAGAGAGCAAGTTAGTCCCTTTCACTATATAAGGGCACAGCTAGAAGGCAGCACTTACAAATCAGAGTGGGCTCTCACCAGGCACTGAATTTGCCAGTACCTTGATCTTAGACTTTCCAACCTCCTGAACTGTGAGAAATAAATCTTTGTGTTTAGAAGCCACCCAGTGCATAATATTTTGATATAGCAGCCCAAAAGGACTAAGACACACATTTCTAATGTTCAGTATTTTTCAATGATAAGTCTCACTCCCTTATATGAAAGTACAAAATAATTCAGAAATCTCCTAGTGCTACCAAACTGTGGTGGTGGTGTTTTTCAGTTTAATCTGCATGGGTTAATTTTTCCATTCAGTGTGGGAACTTATTGACTCAGCCAGGAATCTAAAAATTGTGTTTGTTAGCAAAAAAATGAAAGCAATTGGCAGACATTCATAATCCAGTTATTGTTTGACTTAAACACTCTAGCTGCCAACTGCAAGAGAAAGTGGAAAAAAAGGAACAGGAATGGGCTTAAATTTTATTTGTTGATTTGGTGGAAAGACACAGAATAGTCTCACTACATTAATTGCTTTTCATGTTTTCTTGCATTATACATTTTTCTAGTCTTGAGGATTTTGAAATGATGGCTTGGTACAAAGTCACAATTTAAATAATGTAGCCATTTGCTGTTTTCATTTAAGAGAAACAAATTCCCTACAGATATAGAAGGGAAACAGAAGTGCTTGCAGCATCTCGTTTATTTACCAGTGAGAGGAAGCAAGTGGGTGACTCTACCAGAAAATCCAGAGATACTTGGGATCTAGTGGGGAGGGAGGACGATCAAAGAATCTGAGAGTTAAAACATCTTCTAATAAACATTCTTTTGCTATAAAACTCTGGAACAGAGGCAACAGGTATGAATTTCCAAGATGTCTAAAACTTGTGACTACACTTTAATTTTGGAATTGTACACATAACAGAATACAGAAAGTCCAATCATCTCATACTGTCAATGCTATTTCTTCCTATTCTTGAAGTGCAGTGATTGGACCTGTCACTGATTCTATGTGGTAAATGTAAGCAAGGTCCTTAAAAAGTGATTTTATTTTGTAATTTTTTGGGGGGAAGAAAACTATAGGATATATTGATCCAATGTGAGTAAAACAAACCTTTCTTTTGCAAAAGATCCAATTGATCCCAGTGTATTAAAAAAAAGAAAAAAAGAAAAAAACAATTTAAAAACTGTCTTAATGTCTCATTCTAATGTGACCTCATTATACAAAATCTGTTCTAAGAGTCAGATTTTTAATGGTTTTTTTTTTTTTTAGACCTTTAATGTAACCCCAGGATCAGAGTCTGAAAATATCTGTGTTTTTATTATCAGTACCTTTCCTAATGTGTTTTGTGTAGCACTTGATTAAGAATCAAAGTGCTTGTAAAAATGGGAATATCATCTCCTACCAGTTGAATCAGAGCTGAGCTGTTGCATGTAAAATTTGGTTTTAAAATCAAAGGGTCAGGGCCCAGTGGCTCACACCTGTAATCCTCAGGCTTTGAGAGTCCGAAGTGGGAAGATCGCTTGAGGTCAGGCTCAGCACCAGGCTGGGCAGTATAGTGAGACCCTGTCTCTACAAAAAATAAAACAAAATTAGTCGGGAGTGGTGGTGTGCCCTTGTAGTCCCAGCTACTCAGGAGACTGACACAGGATGATCGCTTGAGCATGGGAATTTGAGGCTGTGGTGAGGTATGATTGCACTCTATACTACAACAACAGAACATGACACTGTCTCTAAAAATAAATAAATAAAATCAAAGGGACTAGAAATTTGATTTTGAAAGTCCACCCAAGCGAATTTTATGCATACTAAAGTTTAAACACTAATTTTTATAAACTTAAATGAGGTATGTACTTTCTTTACCTGTCTACTCATCAGATATCTATGATCAACCAAATACGTTACCAAACTCAAAGATAAACTTTAAAATAACAATGAAATTGTTTAAGAATTTGTACTCGCTCCGAGGTCACATGGGCTCAGCTCTCATTTTCAAGTCCTCCCTGTAACTCCAGGCAAGTTACTTTACCTCTTTAAGTATCAGTATAAGGTGGCTGTAAAAATTTCATAGAGAACCTGTACAGAGCACTTGGCGCTAGTCAAAGTCAAATCAGACAATAAAAAGGCTAATAACATTTATTGAATACTTAATATATGCCAGGCTCTCTCCTAAGTGTTGTATACATCTTAACTCATTTAAACCTTACAGCAAAATGGTAATATGGGTGAAGTTGTACCTACATTTTATGGATGAGCAAACAAGGGCAATATGAGATAATTTCTTCATCCAAAATTACAGTTTGGAAGTGGAAGGGCCTAAAATTAAAGTTTCAGCACAAGCAATTTACTTAAGAAATGCAGGTAATCTTAGAGGTAGAGTAAGAAAGTGACAGAGAAAAGCAAATTCACTTAGTAAAGCATTCACCATAAGACGTCTAACTTTGTGGGCCACTGAAATTTAATATCATGGGGAAAATCTGAGAATTGTGAATGCCACACCTAGGAATTATCATAGGGGGAGAAAAGGACATTGAATTAATTTTAGAGCAATGACCAGGTCAATAGTTGAGGCAATCTTTTGTGAATTTTAATTCCTGGGCCAATCACAGGTGGGGAGTGTTACCTTTCATACAAGAAGAAGAGTGGGCAAAAAGCGCCATCAGGTATACACATGCAGATCCTGCCAGCTGGATGCAAACCAAAGCAGACAGCAAGTTCCTAGGGATGTGAGTTGGGCATAAAGTGCCTCTGCTGCAAAGGCCCAGCTGGAATTGTCTTTAACTCCAAAGCATAAACTCATATCTATTATGGTTGATTGCTATTCTAGATTTATCCCTGCACAAACATAGCTCTAACAGTTTCAAGATATTTCTTAACTGCTTTGCTATTGTCAGCCATTTTTTGTAGTCAACAGGGCAAAGTTGCTTATTGATTTATTTATTTTTGGTCCTAAATGAATCAAAATGCCTAATAAATGGGTTCTCATCTCAAGAAGAAGACCTTTTCATAAAAAACATAAGACAAGTTTTCAGATTGGCATGAAGACGTAATTGAGCTGTTAAATAATTTTATATAGAATTAGAAAACTACACGTTCTTTCTATCCTTTTATACTCTTCAGCTGTAGTTTTAAATCAGAATTTAATGCATTCAACCTACATATATATTGAATGCATTCTATGCCATAATCTGTTCTAGGCACTAGGTTTAAACGAAAAGCTATGTGATAAGACTCATATTGCATAGTGAGAAACAGAAATAAGAACATTCACAAGCAAAGATAATTTCATAGAAGGTTAAGTGATATGACAAATATAAATAAAGACTAAGTAAAAGGAGAATCACTGTATACAAATGGCTACTTTAGCTTTGCTGATTAAGAAAAACCTCCAGAACTATTAACTGAAGACAAAAACGATGATAGGTAAGCCTTGCAAAACTCGAGGAAAATCTGGAGCTCAAGAGGATGATCAAGATAGAATTATAGAGCAATGGAAATCTAAATTTAAGTCAGGAAAGAAAGGAATTTTTACAAAGCTTCAATTTATTGAGAAACTATTATGTGTCTGAAAACTGACATTTTGCTTGTTAATTTTCTAGCAATTTTGCGTATTATATGTGCTTTCTAAATTGGAAAAATGAGTGATAAATTAAAATTGGATTAAGATCACGCACAAACACTGCTGGGTAAAATCCGAGTCCAGATCTAACTTGAATTTCCTTTACTTTTTCAGTGGTCTTTAACAATGAATGAACAGAGGATTCATTTGGAGATACATTAGCTTAACTCTGGAAGATTTGGAATTAATTGCTATGGGTCTGTTTTAGGCATTTAGAATTACTGCAGGAAGCATTATCTCCCAGTAATTCTAATTTGCAGCTGGGCAGTAGCCCATTGTCCTGCATCTTATTTTGAACAAAATAAAAGAGAATGGAGATTCGTATTCTGGTAAGCATGTTGTGTATGTCATCTCCTTTAATTCTCAAGTTAATTCTGCGAGGTATTACTAAAGTCACTTTAAAAAGAGCATACAAGATCAAGCTTAGAAAATTTAAGCCTACAGCTTACTTAATAAAAGTCATATTTATGAAACTATTGCTATTAATCTAACATAGTGAATACATTAGTGACTGTGCACTAATAGAACTTTATAGAAACAGCAGCATGCCAGATTTGCCTTTTGCTCTAGGTAGAAGGAAATGTAGTTTGCCAACTTCCAATCTAGGTGAATGAAAGTGGATTTCATGCCCCACTAAAGGTTTGGAAGGGGGAGATTAACTCATCAATACCTTGAATTTAGGTTGAAATATTTAAAAGTACAGTATAAGAGAAAGAAAGGAAATAATATGACTCTCACAGATGTGAAAACCAGCTAAAAATTATTTCAGTTCTGAATAATCTTGCTAAATTGTCAGTGATATTGCTAAAATCCAAAACCCCAGTTTTCTAGATAACTATAAATATTCTTGGTAGGAAGGTTTAAATATCCAAAGTTTTAAATTACATATGTACCATATATACATATGTATGTGATGTCTGACAAGAAATGAAAAATAACCAGGTACATTGAAGACAAATTTTGATAATCAAAAACAGGATAGTGAATTTATAGAATAGAGTTCCTGGAAGCAGACTGTTAATTACACTTAACATGTTCAAGAAAGAAAAGTCAGGTTTGATAATTTTAGGAGATAACCAGAAAATTTAAGACAAAAAGAATTTCTCATAATTGAAAACTAGTAAAATTCAATGGCTTTGTTTAACAGCAGATTAGATCTAGCTGTATAAGGAAAAAATGAAATAGAGTATAGCTCAGGAGAAAATTTTGTCCAAAGATCAAAAAGATCAAGAACATGGAAGAGAATGTTAGAAACATAGAGACTAACATGAGAAAACGTAATTAGAGTCCCAAAAGAGGAACACAGAGAGAATGGAGTATAATATATTAAGATATATTTGACAAAATAAGGGCTAAGAATTGAACAAAATTGAAAAAATACACAAAGTTTGAATTTCAGAATCTTGGCAAACTTTCAGCAAAACTACAAAGTAAAAGCACACTTAGGCACATCATAGGCAAAATACCAAGCCAAATACAAAAGGACATCTTAAAAGTAGTCAAAGATGGTGGGGGTGGGATGGGAATGGCATATTACTCTCAAAAGGTAACATATGAGACAGGCAGCTGATATGTCCAAACAAACACTGAATTCCAGAAGACAAATGAATAGTATTTTCAAAGTGCTGAAGTTAAAAAAAACAGACAAACAACAACAACAACAAAAACAAACAAACAAACAAAAAAAAAAACTCTGCCGGTTTTAAAGTCTATATACAGGAAAATAACCTTTTAAAAAAATGATGTAAAGTTATTTTTTAGCAAACAAAAATTACCAAGAATTTATTACCCCAGAGCTACACCTAACCGTCCTGGCAAATATAAAATAAATTTCTGAATGGTGTTTTTCAGGAAAAAGGCAAAGAATCTCATTATGAAAATTCACAAATGCAGAAATGATATAAATAGCACTTACCTAAGACATTAGAATACACTTTTTCCCCAAATGTTCATGGAACATTTATAGCAACTGACCAAATGTTGAATTTTAAAATAGGTCTCACCAAATTTCCAAAAAGTTAAGTGGTACATTATTTTCTTTTATGTGAAATTAAATTTGAGTCAAATATAAAAAGATAATTAGAAATGATCCAAATGTCTGGAAATTAAGAAATGTACTTCTAATTGAAATAATAATGAAAATACTGAATATTTAAATTTACAATATACAGCTAAACTGCTTAGAAGGAAAGCATAACTTTCTCTTATTTTAGCTTGTAAGTTCAAGGGTACATGTGCAGGTTTGTTCTATAGGTAAATTGATGTCACGGAGGTTTGTTGTACAGATTGTGTTATCATCTGATTATTAAGCCTAGTACTTATCAATTATTTTTTCTGATAGTCTCCCTCTTTCTACTCTCCACTTTCAGGTAGGTTCCAGTGTCTGTTGTTCCCCTCTATGTGACTATGTGTTCTCACCATTCAGCTCCCACTTGTAAGTGAGAACATGCAGTATTTGGTTTCCTGTTCCTGCGTTAGTTTGCTAAGGTTAATGACTTCTAGCTCCATCCATATTCCTGCAAGGGAGATGATCTCATTCTTTTTTATGGCTGCATAATATTCCGTGATGTATAATCACCACATTTTCTTTATTTAATCCGTCATTGATGGGCATTTGAGTTGATTCCATGTCTTTGCTCTTGTGGATAGTACTGCAGCAAGTGTACACATGTGTGCATCTTTTTGATAGGATGATTTATATTATTTTGGGTATATACCCAGAAATGGGATTGCTGGGTTGAATAGTAGATCTGTTTTTAGTTCCTTAAGGAATCACCACACTGCTTTCCACAATGGTTGAACTAATTTACATTCCTACCAACAGCACAAAAATGTTCCTTTTTCTCCACAATCTCACCAGCATCTGCTATTTTTTGACTCTTTAATAATAGCCATTCTGACTAGTGTGAGATGGTGTCTCACCGTGGTTTAGATTGAAAATCTAACTTTCAAGACAAATTTAGAAAGTAAAAGAGACATCAGATTAATTATCTACATATTCATTATAGAAATTTAGAATTTAGAAAAAGAGAATATTGTACAAAATATAGAATACTATTTTTTAAAAAGTGGAAAAAATGTGAAACAAAACAAATAGTAAAATTAGCAAAGCCAACAGTTGATTGTATGAAGAAATTAACACAGTATATGAACCCTGGACAATGTCAAGCACATAAGGAAGAGAGAAGGCACTAAAATGCAGTATCAGTACAAAAAGAGCATCCTTGCAACATTCATAGACAAAAATGTGGCATCAGTGAAAAGATGATAAGGATATTAGTTTTAAAATCATGCTAGTAAGTTAAAAAGTCCACGTGTTTTATGTATATAATTGCCAAAGGTGAACTAGGAAGAAACAGAGAATTGAAAAATTTTATAATCATTACATAAATAAATCATATTTAAAATTTCCAGCAAAGAAAACTTCAGGCTCATATCCAAACTCATTGATAAATTCTATCAAATATTAAAGGAAGAAATCGGATCTATCTTAGCAGAAATATTTTAAATAATAGTAAAGTGGAAACATTTCACAACATAGTTTGCAAGGGCAGCATAATATCTGGCCAGGACATTATACAAAATAAAAATCAAAGATCAATGTTTCTCATGAACATAGGTACAAAAATTTAATCAAAATATTACCACAACAAATTTAATGTTATATAAAAAAGGAATGTGTTTCACAAATAATTTTCATTGATCCCACAATTACAAGGTTATTTTAGCATTTTAAAATATATCAACATACTAAACAATATCAAAACTACAAAAAAGCTGCCAGGCTTCTCAATTAAAACAGACACGGTGCAACCTGAAATAAAAAGTAAAGCTGAAGCCCATTTTATCTTAAAAGATTTGTGAGGCCACCACACTAAAACCTTTTCTCTGATGCCATCCATTCATCACCCAGTGAAAAAGGTCACTGCATCTCCAGGCTTCTGCTGGTCCCCGAAGACTGCTTCAGCCGTCCAGCTCTATTGAAGAAGGATGCAACAGTCCCCTACAGGTTTTCAGAAAAAAGTAGCATTCCCCACTGTTCACCGCATGATGCCTTCTGGAAAGCTCAGTGATGCCAATGCAGCTGCGGGGGAATGCTCTAGAATTGCACAGCCTGGTGAAGTGGCTTCTCTCCCCACTGTGTCTCCTCCTGTGACAGAGCCCTTGGTTTCTTCTGAGCCTCCCACTGGTCTAACTGAGCCACTAAGTTCTCATCAGCCAAGCCAGCAGCACCCCTTCCTCACCTCTTCTCAAGACCTCGCCTCTTTGATGGAAGAAGATGAGCAGCATTCTGAAGCAGATGAGCCTGTATCAGACGAATTGCTGTCTGACGACCCCCTGTCACCTGCTGAAGAGAAATTGTCCCACCTAGATGAATGTTGGTCAGAGAGTGAGCACATCTTTTTGGCTGCAAATATTGGTTGGGTGGTCACGGCACAGCTCAGTTTTGATTCAGTGTGCCCTGTGAGAGCTTCACACAGCTCCTGTGAGCACCTAAACCCTAGTCAATCAACTAACCTCTCCCTTGTCTTTCACCAGCACAAAAACCTGAATAAGCCCCAACATGGTCCTGAACTAAACAAGATTAAGTTTCAGACTGAAGAAGCTAAGAATAAGAAAATGAAGGTCTCAGAGCAAAAAGACCAGGAAGCTGTTGAAGGTCCTGAACTGTCCTCTAAAGAAATTATTTTAACGAAGTTCCTTCTCATAAAGCATTAACATTAACCCATGACAATGTTGTCACCACGATTCCTTATGCTGTCACATACATTGCGATTCCTTATGCTCTCACATACACACACCCTATAACCATTGGGTCTGAAGGCATTTCTCCCCCTCTTAATATCCTTGCTGGTGCAGTGTACTTTTTCAAGGTGCTATTAAAAGAAAATCACATATAGCTTACTATATCTTCTTCTCACACATTTTAAGTCTGAGGTTAAAAAAAATGAGGTGAGTATTCTTAACTGAGATTATATTTTGACAATTGGTAGAAGCTGCACATTTTAAGCAAAAATAAAAGTTGTATTGTTTTAAATACAAAAAAGGAAAATTATGCTCAATTCAATAGATCTAGAAAAAGTAGTTCAAAAATTCAATTTGCTTATGATTTTAAAATATAATTAGTATTCTTAGTAGACTAGCACTATTATTGAACCTCCTTAGTCTGGATAGACACATTTGTAAAACTATATGTACATGATAATCATGACACATAGGCCGGGCGCGGTGGCTCAAGCCTGTAATCCCAGCACTTTGGGAGGCCGAGACGGGCGGATCACGAGGTCAGGAGATCAAGACCATCCTGGCTAACAGAGTGAAACCCCGTCTCTACTAAAAAATACAAAAGAAAAACTAGCCGGGCGGCGTGGCGGGCGCCTGTAGTCCCAGCTACTCGGGAGGCTGAGGCAGGAGAATGGCATAAACCCGGGAGGCGGAGCTTGCAGTGAGCTGAGATCGCGCCACTGCACTCCAGCCCGGGCAACAGAGTGAGACTCCGTCTCAAAAAAAAAAAAAAAAAAAAAAATCATGACACATTAACTGTACTATTAAGCTAATATAAGATTTTAAATGTCTACTTTGTCATTTCTCTTTCCTCAGAATATTTCAACACCTAGCCAACTGTTAAAAAAAGAATTAAGATTAGCCAAAAAAAAAAAAAAAAAGCAAGAAAAACAAACAAAAGACAACAATGTACCTTACCTTTCATTCAATTGCAAGCAATTTGGAGCTGTTTATATTTCACATTTTCCCAGTAGAGTAGTCATTATTAGTATAATTTTTAGCTAACTCTTTGGTCAAATTTTGTAGAAACACTCTGATGAATAGTAAACATTCTAAGAAAACTGAAGAGCGCTTTCAGCTGAAAACATTCAGCTTTGAAGTGTTAGACAAAGCTTTCAGAAAGGTTTGCTATAGCTCTTATCTGTATTTGCTTCTACAATAAATGAATCTCAGTCATTGTATAGTTTTCTTGATTTGCTGTCATTATGAAGGGTTTATATAAGGCAAGTATTTGCTCGAGGAATATTATTACTTCAGTTTATAGATAATTGATTCCTAACAACTCTGATTCATTGAATAAAATCTTCTGTCACAGAGGGGTTCAAGTTTAGCAGCTTTCAAACATGGTCATTTCTGCTTCCTTGTCTTGAATGAGGGTTTGAAAGTAGTGTTTTAGTCCTCTTTGCTTTGTATTCTTTCCCTTTTTTTTCATTAATCAATTTTTTTTCCTTTTATTTTTAGTTGACACATGATAATTGTACATATTTATGGGATACAAAGCCTAATGATTAAATCAGGGTAGTTAGCCTGTCCATCTCCTGGAATATTTATCATTTCTTTGTGTGGGCAGTTTTTGCAGGTGGCTGCTTGTTTCAAAACCATTAACCCTTACTTGACTTTATTTTATTATTAGGCTATATTTCAAAAACAAATCTAGATTTTGGTACATTTTTTTTATTAGTCTTTTAGCTGCAATACACAAAATTACAAAGGAAAATGCCATTAGATTTAAAAGATGTTCAAAATTATGTGCCTAGTTCCTGGTACAGGACACCTTGTGATGCTTAATGAGCAGGCAAATTAGGCATCAATCAATCAGTTAAGTAATTTTGAAACCAGTCCTCTATAATACACAAAAGCAATCATCTATTGATATTTCTATATTGGTTTTGGTGGCAATTGGTAAAAACAGAAGCATCGGTAACTAGAAAGCATCTATGTTCCTAATATTTTTTCTTAGTTACTCATCTGTTTTGATTGTTTTTCCACATTTTGCTTTACCCAGCTCCACTGCAATGTTCTTTTCTATTCCTTCCATTCAGCAGGTAGTGGAAACAGAAAGAAATGAAGCTTAGAGTTGGTAATTTGAGACTCTACAGCATCACCCATTAGCCACAATTCATTGAACAAATTGCACACTTTCATAGACTACTTAAGTAAATAAATAAAAGTTTCTTTGGCTTGCTTGTAGTGTCTTTACTTTTTATTAGCATTCATGATGCATTACATTAAATAATCTTCCTAACAGCATATATTTTAATTTACAAAGAATATTCTAGGATTTTTCAAAATGCCAGACTTTGTTAAAAATGGAGTTCTTATGATAATTTAGCAGAGAAGATAATTACAATATGATTTATAAGGAAAAATAACTACAAGCATGCTATGTCCCCTCCAAATCTCATCTTTACACTTGCTTCCAGGCCAGGCGGGGTAGCACATGCCTATAATCCCAGAACTTTGGGAGGCCAGAGTGGGTGGATCGCTTGAACCCAGGAGTTTGAGAACAGCCTGGGCAACATGGCAAAACTCCATCTCTACAAAAAATACAAACGCTTCGCTGAGTGTAGTGGTGCACACCTGTGGTCCCAGCTACCTGGGAGATTGAAGCAGAAGGATGACCTGAGCCCTGAAAGCAGAGGCTGCAGTGAGCTTTAATAGTACCACTGCACTTCAGCCTGGGCAACAAAGTGAGAACTTGTCTCCAAAAAAAAAAAAAAAAAAAATAGAAGAAACAAAAGAAGCTTAATTTCCAGTGCGACTGTAATGAGAGGTGGAGCCTTTAAGAAGTGATTGCTTTATGAGAGCTTTGCCTCCTGAATGGATTCATCCATGGATTAATGGGTAATCATGGAAGGAGAACTAGTAGGTTTATAAGCAGAGAAAGAAAGACCTGAGCTAGCATGTTAGCAACAAGACCCACCCCAGATGTGACTCCTGGATTATGGTCTTCTCAAACATGGGATCTCTGGACCTTGGACTTAGTCCCCAAAACTGTAAGAAATACAATATTTTTCTTTATAAATTACCCAGTTTCAAGTATTCTGTTATAAGCAACAGAAAACAGACTAATGTAATGCATATTTGTGTGTGTAACAGTACAATGTAGCAGTTCACGTAGAATAAACATTGCATTGGTCACCCGTGGCTTCCGGAAAACTTCAGGGCTGCTACAAATATATTTCTGTGTGATTTCATTTCTGTCAGTTTAGAAACCAGCCCCAGTGAAAGTTATGTTGTTCAGGACCCCAGCCTGGAACTGCCCTCTGGGTTTTCATAGCTTTTAAAGTAATGCAATCTGTTGACGCATCAAATCAGTTCCTTTTGAAGCTATGTAGTGGATGCTGTCAGAGATGTAACAGGTGTCCTCTAATACCTTTTAATATTTTTGAGTATTTATTCCTCAGATGTCCATGTCTTTTGTTTCTTACAGATCTGAGTACCATACATTTCAGAGGACTAATGTTGGCTATTAGACCTGCTTTGCCTGGACAACAGTGACTGGGAGTTGATGCCTATCCCACTCTTGGGCAGCATGGCAGAATAGGCAAAGATCTACTTTCACACCAGTATGAAACTCAGTTATCTTGCCTCCTGTATGGTCAAATGCTAAGATATAATTGATATCCCAGTGCTTCACTCCATGGTCAGGCCGAAGCTGGACTTGGCCAGAACTTGCACCCTTGCCTGGGCTATCCCAGTCTTTACCAGTTTATCTGAAAACATTTCTATAGTAAACCACTTGCACATGAATCCTGGTCTCAAGTTCTGCTGCTGCAGAACTTGACTTAAGATAGGTGATAAAGATGGCCAGTAGTCATAGCCGTATAAATCCCAACAGATTAAGTGAATTTTCCAAAATCATGCCACCAGTGGATGGTGGGCCCTGGTCTTCTCTTTTAAATGCAGAATACTGTAAAGCAAACAAACTATAGGTTACATATCATATGATCACATCTGGAATACAATTTCATATCTTCGAAGTGTCTTCAGAATCGATGTTTTCATCCAAAATTAGAGGTAAGGTCAGAGGTGATGATGATTTGAGCTGATATGTGCTATTGGGGGGAAATAAAGAAGAAAAAAACAAAGGGAGATTATGAACACAGAGTATTTTAATAAATAGGGACATAAAGCTAAGCCTTTTGCAGAGGTGAGATTTGAGCAAATGTTTGAAAGAGGAGAGGTGTTAGGTAATACCAGGGCAAAGAGTGTCTCAAAGAGGGAAAAGTCAGTGAAAAATTTCAATGCCTGATGTGATGTAAGACTGGCAAGCTGTCTAGTGTGACTGTAGCAGAATTAGTGATGAGGAAAGAAGGTCAGAAAGAGAAGGTCATCTCAGATCATGTAGGACATATCCAACCACTGCTAAAATAAATTTTTACTGATTCTTGACATTCATGTGCATAATACATTTTCCACTGCATATTCCTAAGCCTGAAATTTGTGAGAGATTGCAAAATAGAATTCAGTTGGAGACGCAGATGAAAGAACAAGAACAACTGCTTCACAGAAAATTGAGTAACATTAGCCTGATAGTAAACTTCTGACTTTTGCTCTCTGTCATACAACTCCACCATGGAGACCCAAAGTAATGGACTTGATGGGTAATCATGGTTCCTAGAAATCCCAAACTACACTGGAGTAGCACAGAGCTCCAAAACAAACCAATCCTGAAATGGCAAAGAAAGGATTTGTTTCAAGTCATCTATTACTTTTCCTTTTCCTCACTGTAGCTTTTATTTTCTTTCCTTCTTTCACTGTGGCTTTTGCCATTTGAAGTTCTACCCTTAGCCTGTGCAACACAGTGAGTCACTATCTCTAAAAAAAGTTAAAATAAAAAAGTTTGACTTGCCTTTGGTTAAGGAGATGTCTTCCTTATATACGCCACTATAAGAGTAAATCTTCAATGCATTGAACTGATTATGTTATGTTCACAGTTAATCTGAAGGCTCTGACCCACAGAGACTAATTCCTCTGCATTGGATCAAATTTCCTCTGTCTTTCATGGTAGAAACACTGTTTAATATAAGCAATGCCACAGATTTTTTTTTTTTTTTTTTTTTTTTTTTTTTTTTTTTTTTTTTTTT
>NC_045455.1:27998671-28054429 GCF_002776525.5 Piliocolobus tephrosceles
TTTTTTTTTTTTTTTTTTTTTTTTTTTTTTTTTTTTTTTTACATTTTATTTTACCCTAGTTGGAAAGATTTGTCTTTTAGTAGGAGACGAAAATCACTGAAAAAGTTTAAGTGTAACAGTAAAATGATTTTGTCTTTGGTTCAAAACTATTCTGGCTGTTATGTAAAAATAGACATAACAGGGCAAAGATAGACACAGTGAGACAGGTTAGGTTATAGAGGTAAACAAAGTGCAGTGTATGCTGTTGGCAGTGCTGAGATTCTGCTCATTCACAGAGTTTATTGGCTGCTGATGACTCATCTGAATACCCTCTCCAGGAACTGACTTTAGCTGACAGCTACTGCTCAGTCCCAGATAATTTGCCTTTCTTAGGAGCAAGGCATATCTACTGACTGATGGATGGTGCTGTGTGGGGAGGGGATCTCTGAAGAGCAATTCCAGCTCCAAACCTCTGTGAAATTGACTGAGGCCAACATTGCAAATACATTCCAGTTCATCTCCTCCCTTGCCCAATTCTGCTTCCCGAGATTTCCCTCCATAAATTTGTTCCCAGGAACATTTCTCTCAAAATCTCCTGAAGATAATCGCAGTATCTGAATATGTTTCCTGTAGAATGCCACCTAAAAGGACTTGCAAATAGGGTGCAAACTATAGAGAAAGACACGGGTCAAAAACTCAAGTTTCAGCCAAAAGAAAATTGAACTGAAGTCATCCCAAATAAGGTAAGTTGGAGGTAGAATAGGTTTGAGAAAAAGACCAGAGGTTAAATTTAGGACATAAAATATTTGAGATAGTATCTATTAAATAGAGAGATATCTATTAAACACTCAAGTGAATATGCCAAGTAGGCAATGAGTTATATAAATCTGGATTTAAAATAGAATAGGATAGAGAAGGAAATGAGGCAACTGTCAGCATACTGAATATTTAATTTTTTTTTTTTTTTTTTTTGCATGGGAGAGAATATAGTCTGTTTGATTTTAAATCATGGAAGGATACAGTCTCTATCAGCTTTTAGATTTTACTGACCATTTAAATCAAATATATGTGTGCATTTTGGGGGTGTAGTTAAAAATTCTATTTTCTCTTAGATGTAGAGTTCTACACATAGAAAGCAAATGTATTAATCGTATCATTTATGATGTATGTCTGAATAAATACACGGATATTGATATGGTTTGTCCATGTCCTCACGCGAATCTAATCTTGAATTGAAGTTCCCATAATCCCCACGTGTTTTGGGAGGGACACAATGGGAGGTAATTGAATAATAGGGGCGGTTACCCCTATGGTGTTCTCATGACACTAAGTGAATTCTCAGGAGATCTGATGGTTTTATGAGGTGCTTTCCCCTTTTGCACAGCACTTCTTTCTCCTGTCACATTGTGAAGAAGGATGTGTTTGCTTCCCCTTCTGCCATGATTGTAAGTTTCCTGAGGCCTTCCCAGCCATATGGAACTGTGAGCAAATAAACCTCTTTTCTTTATAAATCACCCAATCTTGGGTATTTCTCCACAGCAATGTGAGAATGGACTAATGTAGATACATGCATATGTTCATATATTGTGTACATATGCATGCATAATTAATATAATTTTTATACACAGCATCTCTGTGCATTATTTTAATTAACATTATTTAGTCATTAAGAATTTTGCGCCTGGGCGCGGTGGCTCAAGCCTGTAATCCCAGCACTTTGGGAGGCCGAGACGGGTGGATCACGAGGTCAGGAGATTGAGACCATCCTGGCTAACACGGTGAAACCCCGTCTCTACTAAAAATACAAAAAACTAGCCGGGCGAGATGGCGGGCGCCTGTAGTCCCAGCTACTTGGGAGGCTGAGGCAGGAGAATGGCGTAAACCCGGGAGGCGGAGCTTGTAGTAAGCCGAGATCGCGCCACTGCACTCCAGCCTGGGCGACAGAGCGAGACTCCGTCTCAAAAAAAAAAAAAAAAAAAAAAAAGAATTTTGCTTATTTTTAAATCTTGATTTATTTCCTTTTGAGAGAGATTTGTTAAATATGATTACGGCTTTCTCTGTTTTTCTCTACAGCTCTCTCAATTGTACTTATATATGTTTTGCAAATGAGTTGTTAGAAGAATACATTTTAAGATGAGTAAAAGAAAAATAAACATTTTACCAGTGCATAGTATTTTGTTTCTTATAATCTTTGCTTTAAATTTTATTTTGTCAAAAATAGAACACAACTGAGTTTTAAATATTTGCCTAATCTGTTTTTCCCCCTTCTGTTTCAAAATTTCCATTCTTTTTGTTAAGTGTGTCTTCTGAAAATGATACTATAATTGAATCCTGTTTTTCTAAAACTTAATTTGAAAACCTGTGAATTTTGATACTGTAGTATAGGTAGTTTCCATTTGAGTATTGCTAAAATTTAAGGCTGATTTCAGATGTTTAAAAATATTTTCTTTGTAGTATTTTTTCTTCTTTTCTGAATTTTAATATTAATATTCTTTTTATTAAAGGGTCATATATGTTATATAGTCCATTTTTGTTCTTATATTTGTTCCCTGTTTATATTTCTTAATTAAAAAAATAAGAGTTGCACCTTTCCCTAATAAAATTCATATACCATATCATGGATACATACTCCTTTGATCTCTCCCCTGCTTTGATCTTTGGTCTATCATCCTGATGATATGTCTAACATTTTAGTTCTTGGATGATTTTTTTCATCCTCTTCTGTATCTTTCTTCGCCTTATCCTCCTCCTTTATTTTCCTCACTATGAAGATTTCACTAGACAACATTAAACTTTACCTTATGAATCTACTGCAATATGTTCTTGGACTGATTTCTTTTCTTATTGAATATCTCTTACTAAAGTATTCAACTGGCCGGTTGTGGTGGCTCACAACTGTAATCCCAGCACTTGGGGAGGCTGAGGCAGGGGGATCACTTGATATCAGTCAGGAGATAAAGACCATCCTGGCTAACACAGTGAAATCCCATCTCTACTAAAAATAAGAAAAAAAAAAAAAAAAATAGCCGGGCGTGGTGGCGGGCACCTGTAATCCCAGCTACTCGGGAGGCTGAGGCAGGAAAATGGCGTAAATCCTGGAGGCGGAGCTGGCAGTGAGCCGAGATCGCACCACTGTACTCCAGCCTGGGCGACAGACGGAGACTCGGTCCAAAAAAAAAATGACTGGGTGTGGTGGTGGGCACCTGCAATCCCAGCTACTAGTGAGGCTGAAGCAGGAGAATAGCTTGAACCTGGGAGGCAGATGTTTCAGTGAGCCGAGATAGCACCCTTGCACTCAAGCCTGGGCGACAGAGTGAGAATCCGTCTCAAAAAAAAAAAAAAAAAAAAGCGTTTAACTATGGATCTTCATCTGACAGATAAAGCCTTTGGTACCATAAAGTCCTGGGAATGTTTTTATTACACCCATACCTTTGAACAACAATTTGGTTGGAAATAAATCTAATACAAAGTTATTTTTCTTTGAAACTTAAAACTATTATTCCCTTTCCAATATTGAAAATGAGAAAGCTGATATCAATCTCCTTAATTCTTTATAAATCAAAGTTCTTTAAACTTTGCTTTCTGTGTGCTTTTAGCATTTTCTCTTAAGTTTTAATATTCATTATTATATATTTAAGTGTGGATTTTTTAAGTATTATATATTTAATTCATTTCATTATTATATATTTAAGTGTGGATTTTTTTCTATATTTAATATTTACATTTGTTTTTATTTTACATTAAAATTTATTTTACCTTATTATTTATTTTATCTCACCATATACTGTTTAACTGTTTGTATATAAAGTCTTTGTCCATTTGTTCTAAGAATTCTGCTTCAATTGGTGTAAGATGAATAGTTAACATTTCTTTGGAGTGTTCTCTGTTTCTTAGATGGCTGGTTTTTGGGCACATGAGTACAAGGTTCCCTGACAGTAATTGCTACGCAGTCTGGTAATCTTTTCTGGAAATGGGCTAAAGGCTAGCCCTGAAGCCAGAATCTCAGGGAAAGGAACCAAAAAATCACAGAAACATTGTGTACCATTCACATTTGTGGTTCCTTACCAGGCAATTACTTGCCACTTTTTCTCCCATTTAACTATTGGGAAAATTATTATTGCAAAAACCTGCTTCCTCAGCTTTGACTAGGAACTTTGAATGGGAGAAATTGAGGAACAAATGCTCAAGGGCAGATCGACTGGTTCACAACTACCATTTTTCAGAGATTCTTTAACCCAATGGGCATTTATGCTGTATTGGGTTCATACCTCCCCACTATTAGAACACGAACTGTTGCAGAAAATTTCTATATGAAACACTAAAGTGAAGGATAGGAATAAGGTGAAGTTAAATGATTCCTTTCACCCTCTCATCTTACTGACACCTTTACCTTTATCCTCATCCTTGTCACTAGTTCAAGACAGTACTGAGTCTACCCAAGAATTTCACAAAGGATTTTGTTTGTTTGTTTCTGGCTTATTCCTGAAAAATTTGTATCCCTTTTCTATATTTTCTCTTGGACTAGTTTTAGGGGAAGCTAGCATGATGACAGTTTGCCATCAGTACAGGACAGATATTAGAAGCATTTTATTCTTTACTTCATTCCTTAATCTCTACCCATCTCTTCTTTTGAAAATTTCATCTTCCTTAGTACAATTTCAACTTTCTCTCATGAACTCATATATAACATTGCCTTTACATTTATAACATTTTAAATATCTTAAACAATTTAAAAATAGAAATCAGAATTAAATATTCTGAAAAATAAAAATGTTATAATGATAATAAGCATTCCTTTTATTCAGTAACCCAAATAATATTATTTTGTCCTATTATAATGCACTTAGCATTGTGAATAATTGACACAAATTGTGAAGTAGAAACATGAGACACTCTTTGCTATTGAGAAATATACAACGTCGACTGGGCGCATTACATGATCTTCTTTCTTTACTGCAGTCTAAGCTGATATTTTCTTTAAGTTAAATCCTGAAATTTCATTCCTGTAGTGAACGCTTATTTAACGACTCTTATTTAAGAAAATTTTATTTTAAAAACTAAGATATAATACTTGCATGTGCCTGTCTTGCACTAGTCTGGCAGAAAATAGTAGGCCCATGTATTAGTCTGTTCTCACACTGCAAATAACGCTTGTAATCCCAGCACTTTGGGAGGCCAAGGTGGGCGGATCACGAGGTCAGGAGATCGAGACTATCCTGGCAAACATGGTGAAACCCCGTCTGTACTTAAAATACAAAAAAAAAAAAAAAAAAAAAAAATTAGCCGGGCCTGGTGGCGGGCGCCTGTAGTCCCAGCTTCTCGGGAGGCTGAGGCAGGAGAATGGCATGAACCCGGGAGGTGGTGGAGCTTGCAGTGAGATGAGATCCGGCCACTGCACTCCAGCCTGGGCAACAGAGTGAGACTCTGTCTCAAAAATATATATATATATACACACACATATATATATATATATACACACACACAATGTGTATTATAGGACAAATGTAATATGTAAAAGAATTATAACACATGATTAAATAATTAATAATATCCCTCCTATTTTTGTTTGGGCTGTTTTAACACAAATATCATAGACTGGGTAATTTAAATAACTTTTATTTCTCACAGTTCTGGAGTCTGGGAAGTCCAAGATCAAGGAACTGGCAGTGTCTGGTGAGGACGCTCTTCCTAGTTTGCAGAGTCGTCTTCTCCTTGTATCCTGGCATTTTAGAGGGGCAGTTAAGAGAGGGGAAGCACTGTCCTATAGTGTTTCTTCCTATAAAGGCACACATCATGAGGGATCCATCTTCATGACCTAATCACCTCCCAAATGCTCCATCTTTAAATACCGTCACACTTGCTATTAGCCTTTCAATATATGAATTTTGGGGGAACACAAACATGCAGTCCATATCACTTTCTATAAAATATTGCAATTCATCTATACACATGCTGATGTGGTTTGACCATGACCCCGCCCAAATCTCATCTTGAATTGTAGCTCCCATAATTCCCACATGTCTTGGGAAGGACCCAGTGGGAGGCTATTGAATCATGGGGTTGGGTCTTTCCCTTGCTGTTCTCATGATAGTGAATCAGTCTCATGAGATCTTATGGTTTCATACATGGGAGTTCCTCTGCACAAGCTCTCTTGCCTGCCACCATGTATGTGTCCCCTTGCTCTTCTTTTGTCTTCTGCCATGATTGTGAGGCCTCCCCAGCCATGTGGAACTGTGAGTCCATTAAAACTATTTCCTTTATAAATTGCCCAGTCTTGGGTATGTCTTTATTTGCAGTGTGAGAACAGACTAATACATGTGCCTACTATTTTCTGCCAGACTAGTGCAAGACAGGCATGTGCAAGTATTATATCTTAGTTTTTAAAATAAAAATTTCTTAAATAAGAGTTGTTAAATAAGTGTTCACTACAGGAATGAAATTTCAGGATTTAACTTAAAGAACATATCAGCTTAGACCGCAGTAAAGAAAGAAGATCATGAAAATGTCAACTGGGGTTTTTCTTGAAAAGTTTGATGGTTTACTCAGGCAAAAAAGTTGACAAAGGTTAATTAATATATAATAATGAACATTTGACATAATGGATTCATGACAATTAATAGGAAAAGGACAGTGGCAAGAGTAAACCAGTGCAATTTTGAAGGAGTGATGGGAAATAAGGTTTAATTAAAAAGTTCATGTCGGCCGGGTGCGGTGGCTCAAGCCTGTAATCCCAGCACTTTGGGAGGCCGAGACGGGCGGATCACGAGGTCGAGACCATCCTGGCTAACACGATGAAACCCCGTCTCTACTAAAAAAAAAATATATACAAAAAACTAGCCAGGCGTGATGGCGGGCGCCTGTAGTCCCAGCTACTCGGGAGGCTGAGGCAGGAGAATGGCGTGAACCCGGGAGGCGGAGCTTGCAGTGAACTGAGATCTGACCACTGCACTCCAGCCTGGGCAACAGAGCGAGACTCCATCTCAAAAAAAAAAAAAAAAAAGTTCATGTCATGCTTTAGAAGATGTCTAATAACATGTGGCACCTATTTCTCAGACAATGTGCTAAATGATTTTCTGAAATATTCTTTGTAATCAGTCTAAGACTCACTAATTTTATGCTCAGATGAAGAAACTGAGGCTCAGAAAAAAAAGAGAAAGGAAAGAATAAAAGAGATAAAATTAAAGTAAATGGACTTCATATATCAGAGGAAGAAATTGTGAATGAGAGAGAATCAGGATCTTAAGATCACACAAGAACATTCTGTGGAATTGTAAGAGTGCTTTTGTTCCATGAATATCTTATTTCTCTGTTGGAAAGTAAGTTGGAGAACTTTGGACTAGATCCGACAAAAAATAATGATTCATTGTTTTTGTTAATGGAAACAATGGAAGCATAATTATGATAGTGACTGAAAAGCATTAACAAAATAATGACATTTAAGATAATGAAAGTACTTACTACCTTGCCAGGCCCTGAGCTAAGCATATTGTATGCATTGTCAAAAAATACTTTGAGCAAGCTATTATTATACCAGTCTTACTGGTAAAGGCAAGTATTTATGGAGATTGTGTAAACTGTTGAAAGCCATATCTAGTAGGTAGTGAAAAATGCAGGCCTATCTTAAAGTGCATGCTTTGCCACCAAAAGTTTTAAAAAAGTAACCTATTAACACTACTTAATAAAATTACTATGGAGTTTGGGTTTCTCTGAAGAAATACTCTGAAGGACTTTCAGGCTTAATATTGGAGATTAATGAGAGAGATGAGTCACTTGGAACTAAAACTATTCTGAACCTAATCTAGTCTTTCTTTAATGATTCAGAATGCATTTTTGGAGCTTCATTATCAACACAAATTATCATTATACTGGTGATTCAAGATGCTGGATGGTAAGAATACTCAACAAGATCATATAACATGGGAATTATCCATGAAATGAATAGCTAACTTTATTAGATTATATAGTTGCATCCAATTCAAAATGTCCTTTATGGAGTAAAAAAGTAACAATTTTTACCCTACTTTGAAAGAAGAATAGAATAGATTAAAAATCTTGCCCAAAGTGGTCTTAAAAAGTTACAGAACCAAAGCTAAAATCAGTAAAACTGATTTCAGTATTATTCATTACTTACCAAAATATGTTGACCAGAATAATTGTCCTCCAGGGTGGTGGTGATTATCCAGTTCAAACAGGTGGGAATTTGTTGCCCAGAGTGGTGGGGGAGGAGGGGATCTTTTATGAGTAAATTAGTTTCAATTTTGCCTATGTAAAAGGTGCCCAGATCATCATTGAGTATAATATTCAGGTTTACATCCAATGCAGAATTTCACTAAGACTTCTGATGGCCATTTAGTTTTGCAAAACTTCCCACATAATATGTACACACATAGATGCTTTGAATTTCCATAAATTTTGAAAAGACCATCTTGTATTCAGTGTATTATATCTATTGGCCTGCAATTATTGCAATTATTCTATTTTCAATTGCTAAGATCATTGAAAATTAATGGCAATTTATCTCCATCATCGTCTTCTCAATTTCTGTTGGATTGTCTTTAACCTCAGTGAATGAGGGTATTTATTTGCATCAGTAGAATATTGGCTCTATGGCATTCCCATGTTCTTACTGTTCAAATATGAATTATTTGTATCTCCAGTGCCAAAACAGATGTATTAATAATCTTAAAGAAAATCCTGTAGCATTCCCCTTCACTGTCTTGAAACTCTTTATGAATTTGTGCTACTGAAATTATTCACAAAGGTGAAAAGTTAAATGACTAGCTTATTTTTTTTAACAAATAGAACATATTAATAATAAAAATCTTGAAATAAAAGTTTATCTTTTCTGGCAATACGTTGCACTAGAAACTAAGAGAACTCTTGCAGTAGCAACTACCAAAAAATGTTGAGTAAACTAAATTAAACGCATGTTCGCAGCTAAGCTCCCAATTAGGTACAGGATTAACCATAGGACACAAATGAAGAGGAAACTGAAAATGAGATTGTGCATGGTCCAAACAGTTTAGTGGTTGAGGCTGAGACAGAAGGGAGCTACTGTGCTTAGAATTCAGGGTTTAAGTGTCACTCTTGCACATCAGAAAAAGTTTTCAATTTAAACAAAGCAGAGCTGAGAAACAGTAAAATTAATGTCTCAAGAAGGTTTCACTATAATCATAATGAAAGAGTATACATACAAAAAATTCTAGACAGCAAGGAAAATAACCTGAAATGGATGTTTTCGCTCTTCATCTGGATTCTGGATAAAATAAAAGAACAATAATTACATTTTACAATTTTTATCAAAGAATTGACCTAAGATTTGTAGTTAGGATTTAGTCTTTCCTCCTGGAACACCCAATCTAATACAAAACTTTCACCAGGTAATGGCTTTCAGAGGAATAAGATTCAAATGATTTTTCTTGTAAAAGCTTTTGCAAGATCAGTATGAAAAGAAAATAATTAAGATATTAAGGTAATACTAAATAAAGTGACAGAATTTAACATGCCTATAAATAAAAAGCATCTATTAACACAGTGTAAAGATGTAAATCCTCTTCAAATTAAGCTAAAAACCACATGTAATAAGTTGCAATCAAAATAGTTTTCATGGTAGTTTTTGATAGTTTTCAAATAGAAATGAAAGAACACAAGATGAAATACAGCCAAAAGTTCTTGAAGAAGGAGATGAGAAGATTTTCTCTATGATATATTCATTCTTGTAATCACAGTCCTCATAGTGGTGCCAGTGAAGATAAATCTATTAGTAAAATAGAGTTTATAGTAGAGAAGCAGAGTTATGTCTGTATGGAAATTAGATGTAATGAAGAGCTGTCTTTGCAATTTTCTATTTTCTTTTCTAAGAGACAGTGTTTCATTCTGTCACCAAGGCTGGAGTGCAGTGACATTACCTTGACTCACTGCAACCTCTGGCTTAAGTGATCCTCCCACTTCAGCCTCCCAAGTAGCTGGGACCACAGGCCACCTAGCCTGACCAATTTTTGTATTTTTTTTGTACAGACAGGGTCTCGCTATGTTTCGCAGGCTGGTTGGGGCCTCCCATAGTACTGGTATTACAAGCGTGAGAACCCTGCCCGGACCTATAAATTTTAGAAGAAAGCAATGATTCCTCGAATAATGTGATGAAAAGAAACCTAGTTATGAATAGAAGAAAGAGAATAGATTTCTACAATATGCTAAATTCAAAAATAGATTCCTTATGCATTAAAGACTAAATGTAGAAGAAAATGTATGTGATTATATGGCATTGATAACAGAAATAATTTTTATATAAAGCAAAAAATAGAAAAATAAAAAATATTTCTAAAATTTGCATTAATAATATTCTTCTGTGCATCCAAATATTTTATACATATATTAAAATGCAAACTACAAACTATAAGATGTTTATAATGCCTATAGTTGAGAAATATTCATAGTTAAAATATATAAAGTTTTTTAAAATTTGTATTTTAAAAATTATTTATTTATATTGCAGATTCAGGGGTGCTTGTGCAGATTTCTTACATGGGTATACTGAATAATGCAATGTTTTGGGTTTCTAGTGAACCCATCACACAACTAGTGAACATAGTACTCAGTAATAAGTAATTTTTAAGTCATCACCCCCACTCCACCATCCCCACTTTTGGAGTCCCCAGCATCTATTATTTTCATCTTTATGCCCATGTGTACCCATTCATTAGCTCCCTCTTATAAGTGAAAATAATCTGTATTTGATTTTCTGATTCTGAGTTATTTCACTTAGGATATTGGCCTTCAGATGCATTCATGTTGCTGCAAAGGACATGATTTTATTGCAATACATATAAAGAGTTTTAAAAATAAAAACTATAAGAGTAATCGGCTTTTTAAAAAATGGTGAAAGATATGGGCATGCAATTTAGAGAGGAGGAGCTCTGAATGGCCAATAAAGATAAGAAAAGTGCTAAGCTCAATAGAAACTGGAGAAATTAAGGCCACAATGAGATATGTCTTCAAACATATTATACTGGCAAATTTTAAATAGTCTGACAATACCAAGTGTTGGTGATGATGTAGACCAGAGAGAACCCTCATAATTCTGTTGTTAGGAGTAGAAGCTGATACAAGCACCTAAAGAGAAATTCTGCAATATGTAATGTAATACATTTTCACATTTATGAGAAGCAAATCTGGAGGGTGCTGGAGGCTGGATTAATTCCCCGTTTTGATAGTTCAGTGGAGGGCCCGTTCAATGGGAAATGGCTAACCTGCACAGAGACAGGAAGGCTTTGGATAATGCCAGCATTCCTGGCAGGTGAACCTTTTCATCTTGGTTCTCTGAATGTTTATACTCTATAGTGTAGTTCCTGCACCTGGATATCTCTTGACATTCCCTTGTTACTCGGAGAAAATAGATTTTTACTCCTTTGACATTCCCTTGTAACTCTGAGAAAATAGTTTCTTATTCCCTTTGGGCAAATCTAATTGCCTCACTGATGTGGCAGAAACCTGAACCTTCAGAGCATTTTTCTTCTAATCACTTCCCCAACATTTCTCCACAAGACATCTAGAGAACCTGCGATTTCCTGCTTACCAGGTCTAATTAACTTGATAGTATCAATATATTAGACCAGCATAAGGCTTTCTGGAATGTCTGAACAATCAAGGCCTTCATGCAATATGTAAATTGTAGTAGAGAATAGGAGAGTTAAGGCGTTTGTACTGATGCTCTGATGGGACCTAAAAAGAATGCAGTCATCATATGAATAACCACAAATCAGGTGTCAGAGTTTGTATTAATCTCTTTCAAAAAACATATAGAAGTTTTCCACAGCAGATATGATTGAGGTTACCACTAGGTTAAGGTTATGCTAATTTATATCATCTGCCATTATCCATCCAGAGTTTGTAGGGGCACATAAAGCAGCAATTCTGCAAGTATTAAGTCTTTGGATATGTTATAACTCTTTACAATTCTACTTAGGGTATGGCTATTGCTTCTGATTACCTTGGCCAGGCGAAGTGGCCAATGGTTTGAAAGTACTCCCACTTGGTCTTTGTTACGAAAGTTTTTGTTCTGTAGAGTAGGAAGCCAATATAAGGTTTCTGCAAGCTGATATGTACGGTCATGCATCAGTTAACAAATGGGAATACATTCTGAGAAATGCATCATTAGGTGATTTTGTTATGCGAACATCATGGAGTATACTTACACAAACCTAAGTGGTACAGCTAGGCTATATGGTATAGCACGTTGCTGTTAGGCTGAAAACCTGAATTTTAACACAATGGAAAATATGCGTGTATCTAAGCATAGAAACAGTACAGTAAAAATATAATTTTATAGATTTATAGGAACACCATCCATTGTTGACTGAAATGTCATTATGACTGTATATTCAGCCTGAGTATTCAGCTTAAAGCATGGAGAAAGGACAACACAGTGATACCACAAATTCGTTTGTCATGAGATGGGCTTGGACCAGGACTTCATTTATTATCTTGCCTCCATATGACTCCACTCTAAAAGGGTACTATGATGACATTTGGGATCCCTAGTATCAGTGCCAGGTAAGATCCTCTAATCAACATTTTTTCAAATATCTATTAGTTACATTTCTCCTGGCACATAATTACTTTGGTAAATTGCCATAGGTTCCATTGGAAAAGGTTCGGAAATATCTGTTATAAAAACAATGTTGGCACTGCAGGATCTTTCCTCAAGAAGATCCAGTCTCCTTTTTAATGGATGATCTTATTGTCTAGGAATTATCCTAGATATAGAAACTGGGAAGGGAATCATGATTTCCTCTTATAGCTGCCATCATTATTCTTCTCTTGAACAATTCTTTATCCATTTGACATCTATAATCCAAGCCAATATCTTTATTGGCTGTCTATCTGGCCCCTAGGAATACCATAGTTTATTAGCCACTGCTACAGATCCCTATAGGTAAGGTCCTTGATTGCTGTTTCAGACTTGCTACACATACTGGAATTAAACCCAACTTGTTTCTGACAAGGTGAGATGCTACCATTGGTCCTCTGCTTTACCAGAATATTATCATTCACATTTACACCAGTAAGCATGGGTTCATAGCTTTATCTGTCATAATACATTCTGGGCTATGGTGGACTGTCACCACCAACCTTTTTGAAGTTCCGGTACTCATTAGCATATTCCTCATTTCCTTAGTGAAGGGAGTTTTCTGGGCCTTTTCTCTGGCCTCACATACTAAATCTATTCTATCATGCCTATATCTCTGTGTCTCTGACCTCTGTCTAAATACTGTGCCAAGGCTGTTCTAGCAGGTCCACTCATTTACTGTAAGCCATTCGATCTTCAGGATTCAAATTTCCATTTCTGGCATCCTTACCAGGAAATTAAATCCTGAATCATAAAAGAGTTTCTTTCTATATAAATTCACTCTCCCTAATGCGGCCTTTTATTTGCATATCCCTGCTCTAATGTGTTTAAGCAGCACTCACTTACATATCCTCCTGGTTACTTCTGGTAAATATTAGCAAAGTTCTGCAGATCCTTTGGTGAATGATCCATTTCCTTTCATTTCTTCATTTGGGCCATGTCAAGTCAATCTTAATTATTGGTCCAGAAGCAATGAGAACAGGAGACAGGTAAAACGTGAAGATGGAAAACATCAACATGTATGGCATCCTCCTCAGGGGTGGTCTTTGCATCATCTCCAGACTTTTGAGGATACTGTAGTCAAGAAAAGTGAAAGGATTGCTTCTATCAGCCTAAGCATTTACATGAACATGTGGATTCAAGGTTTATTAGTACATCCAACCAAAAGTCCCCATATATTCTCTCAGACTCACACTATTTTCTCATCTTTCTTATCAGGGTACTGATTTTGCCAATATTATGGTAAAATATTGAGCCTATTTTCAGCATATGCAGGAGAAGATGGCTCTTTTAAACAATGTGATTCAAGGTTTGGTTTTCATGGCAAAGTCTGAATTAATAATTGGGTGACCTAAAACTATCTTCTTCTTTCTCAAGACTTCTATGAGAGTAAGCAAAACCCAGCCAACTTCACAGTCCTTCTAATTACCATTGCCCTGTACATTTCAACTCTTAGACATGTTGCACAAGCTAGTACTTCCATTTCAGTTATGTCCAATCTAATTAACTACAGGTGAGATTCTTAGTAATTATGAAGTTATAGTGTATCAAGAGCTACATATTTATTTTATACAATAATGAAATCTTCATTCCCACCTGGGAGGCGAGCAATCATTCTAGAAACCTATCTTGAAAACTTTCACTCTAGCACCACTTCTGGTAACAATTGGACATAAGTATTTCAATCAGGAAACAATCAGAAGTACTGTGGAAGGAAATTCATATGGTTTGGTTCTGTGTCCCCACCCAAATCTCACCTTGAATTGTAACTCCCATAATCCCCACGTGTTGAGGAGGGGACCTAGTGGGAGGTGATTGGATCATGGGGGGCAGATTCACCCTGCTGTTCTCATGACAGTGAGTAAGTTCTCATGAGAGCTGATTTTTTTTAAGTATTTGACATTTCCTCCTTCACAGGCTCTGTCTGTCCACATGGGAAGAAGGCGCCTGCTTCCCCTTCTGTCATGATTGTAAGTTTCCTGAGGCCTCTCCATTCATGTGGAACTGTGAGTCAATTAAACCTCTTCCTTTTATAAATTACCCACTCTTGGGTATGTCTGTATAGCAGTGTGAAAACAAACATACAGAAATGTTATATGAAATGGACAGAGAAGGAACCAAAGCCAATATTCCTGTGACTGGCTAACCACTGTGGGAAACTGGTTTTAATTCCTCTAGAGACCCTTTAAAAAGCTGTATAGAATATACCCCAGCACTACTAATGCTCCACTTGGCTTTGGAGGGGAAGGAAAAGATGCCACTGCTTCCAACGGATGTTCTTACACAGAGAGAATTGTCAATAGATGGCCACCCAGGAAAGATCAAGAATATGGGCAGAATGCCAATAGTATCTCCAGTTTCTGTTCAATAATGCAGTTCCTAGAGGAGACTATTGGAGGCCCCAATGGCTGATTCAAATGAAAAATTCAAATAGAAGAAATATTTATTCTGTAATTTTAAAAAATGTTGCATAGATTAAAACTTCAGAGTAGTTACTGAACTGAAAAAGCTTATACAGTAAACACAAATTAGATCACCAGGAACCTTAAAGATACAGAGGAATTATGGTGTTTTTGTCAAGCAATGTATACTTTGACAGTATATTTCCTATTAGGTTTGCAAGATATCTAAAACCGGTTGATTCTGATAGTAATTATGAAAGTTTTCTCCAGTAAATATCAGATTCCCATGCTCCATATATTTAATCAAACTGACCATGTATTCATTTGTTAAAACTTGACATCGTCACAGATATGTTGTCCTTATTCTAATAATTTAACATAGAAAAATTAATATTTATCTGACTACACCATATATTTTATGTTCTTGTTATATAATTGTTAATAATATAACAGTACACCAATTAATTATGTTTTGATAAAACAGCTAGAGTAAATAATTTAGGAATGCCTGTTATGTAAAAATTTTTGTATTAAATACAAAAAAAATTCAGACAAGAAATATATATTCTATATTTGTGAATGATCTTGAGGAGCTAAATTTTTAAAAAGTAACAGAATGTAAATCAAAATTTAAAAATCACATGAACAGTTTTGACATGAAGTAATCCTTTTACCACTTGTCAATATTAAAAACATAAAGTGAATTATGCCATTTTGAATAACAATTTAATTACTCAGATATACTCATATTAGAAATTTTAAACAATTTTCTTATAAATTATCTAATTTGAACACTCTAGAATTCCATTCAAAATATGAAATCATATAAAAAAATTAATAAGGTTTTTATTGAATGCTCCCCATATGGTTAGCATAAGTCTACTGGAGCTTACTATTGATAACACTTTTAAATACCTTAATTTTTTTTGTTCTCATTTTAAATGTTCTAAATCATGTTGTACATTTTACATTTTATATACACATTACATGCAATTTTTCTTTACATAATATATTATTGATTCAGTGACACGGCATCTAATAATCTGCATTAAAATTCAGAATTAGAACTATAATTAGAATTAGAACTTATATATAGATATATTTATATTATATAAAATATATGCTGGGTGCAGTGGCTCACGCCTGTAATCCCTGCACTTTGGGAAGCCGAGGTGGGCGGATCACGAGGTCAGGAAATTGAGACCATCCTGGCTAACACGGTGAAACCCCATCTCCAATAAAAGTACAAAAAAAAAAAAATTAGCCAGGCGTGGTGGTGGGTGCCTGTAGTCGTAGCTACTCGGGAGGCTGAGACAGAATGGCGTGAACCTGGGAGGTGGAGCTTGCAGTGAGCCGAGATCGCACCACTGCACTCCAGCTTGGGCGACAGAGTGAGGCTCCGCCTCAAAAAAAAAAAAAAAATATATATATATATATATATATATGTATTATACTATATATCTATTATGTCATATATTTCTTATAATAACTAGAATTAGAACTAGAACTTTTAGCTCTTTCAAATATTTGGTAATATCCAATTGAAGTTTTAAATATAGACAGTGCCTGAAATTAAATACAGTTATGTACCACATAATGACATTTTGGTCAATATCAGACCATATGTAAGATACTGGTCCCATAGATTTTAATGCTGTATTTTTACTGTACCTTTTCTATGTTTAGATATGCTTAGATACACATATACTTATCAATGTGTTACAATTGCCTGCATTATTCAGTGCAGTCACATGTGTTACAGGTTTGATGCTTAAGAGCAATAGGCTATACCACACAGCCTAAGTGTGTAGTAGGTTATATACCATCTAGGTTTGTGTAAGTACACTTTATGATGTTCCCACAATGCCAAAAATTGCCTAAAGCTGAATTTCTCAGAAAGTATCCCCACAGTTAATCAACATATAACTATATATATAAACCGGTGTGTGTGTGTGTGTGTGTTTGTGTATACTTGTATAACTTGTGTTTCTAGGTTTAAGAAAGATTTTGGCCTATTGTGGTTCTTATTTCACATATTAAAATATTTTACTTAACCTTTTAACATATAATTTTATAATGTGGTGCAAATATAATTCAAATAGTGATTGAGTTGTGAGGAGGATGTATTTATCAGGTTCTTAGACTTTGCGAAGAGGCAATATATCATTTATTCATGAAAGATTTTCTCCCCTCATAAAAGCTGGTAAGAAAATTTTTTCATATATGGAGAAATTTTTAACATCCAGATGTATTTGTTTCTCATTAAATTCTGATTAGCTGAATAATTTATAAGAGACAATAGTTAATTCAACTAACAAATCTTACAGACACGATTTTTGAAAAGTTTAGTTTGTGAATGACTTATATTTCATGTCTCCAGAAAGCATAGTAATAGGTATTTTAAAATTAACTTTAATATATGTGTATAATAAATAGATATTTTCAATTTTTATTATTAAAGTCATTTTTTGAAAACAAATTGAAGTCTTTGTTTCTTCTTAATGAATCACCAAAGCAAAGCATACACATTATAAGCTAGCTACCCACATTTTCTTTATGGTAAACATTCTTCAAGTGTAAAGATTAGCATATCAGTGCCCTCCTCACGCCATTAATCTTATCCCTGCCTTGTAAAGATCTCATTCTATAGGGATTTGACTAATGAAGTTTTGGTGCTGAGACAATAATGGCTTCCTCAGAGCAGAGACTGCCAATTCAACCATATTGTGCTGAACTGTAGAGAACTGTGCCAAATTGTGTGTGTCTACTTCAGAAACAAGCTGTTCATTAAAAAGAAAAAGGAAAAAAAAAGGTAAGCAGCAAAACAACATCTTAAATAGCAGCTACGAAGTCCTGGCATGCCTTAAAGACTTGATTTCTTTTCCCACAGTATCAAAACAGTGAATGTAACCATTTCTTTTTGAGTATGAATAAGATTAATAAGCAAAATATATTTTCAATTTTATTATCAACCTACATGTAGAGAAATCAACATTTTTAAAAGCATCTTGCAATTCACAGTAGTGCCTTCAGGTTCAACTATCTTCATTTGTTTCAAAATAAAATATTTATTCCACTGCAACTTTATGCCAGGCACCATGCTAGTCTCTGTGTATACTCCTACTTTCTCATTGTGTTTAAAAATATGTGTTGACATTTTAGATGAGATTTTCCCACATCAATTCAAACATAAATCAGAGTACTGTAATGTCTTGTGTTAAGACAATGTGTAATCTTGGAGACATTTCAGCCCTTGCTCTGACAAAGATTCTCTCCTTGACCACCCTCTAGCCAGGCTCCTCATCCTCTTCTGGATGAGGCCTCCACCTCAGCCAAACTCTCAACAGGAATGATTTTGTCCATTCCATCCTCCAACATTAAAAGACTTAAGCAAGCACTGACATTGCTTCTAACAGCTCAAGACTATATTCCTAGAGTGAACTTAGCCTTTCTTAAGTTCATAAGAAAGCTCTAGTCTGCTAAAGGAATTTACCATTTCTTCTGGCTAACACCTGAAGGTAGACTCTTGACAACACTTCTTAAAGGTTTTACTAAAAAAGCTTTCAATTTTTGATATGGTTAGGCTTTGTGTCCCCACCCAAATCTCATTTTGAATTGTAATCCTCTTAATTCCCACGTGTCAAGGGAGAGACCAGGTGGAGGTAATTAACATGGGGGTGGATTTCCCGCATGCTTTTCTGGTGATAGCAAAGGATTTCTCAGGAGATCTGATGGTTTTGTAAGGGGCTCTCCCCGCTTTGCTCAGCATTTCTTCTGCTGCCTTGTGAAGAAGGTGCCTTGTTTCTCCTTTGCCTTCTGCCATGATTTTAAGTTTGCTGAGGCCTCCCCAGCCATGCTGAACTGTGATTCAATTAAACTTTTTTCCTTTAAAAATCACCCAGTCTCAGGTAGTTTATTATAGCAGTATGAAAATGGACTAATACAATTGTGAAATCCTTCTTTTGTTTATTGAGATGCATGTATGTCCTAAAACTAAGGAGTGTCTTTCTCACGACCTGAAAACAATTCCTTTGTGTGGCGATACAATCCTAACTTCTGTAATTGCCAGCAAGCAAACACAGCTGATCTAATCAGCATTTATACTGAGCAGCCCATGGTAATTTTTCACTTCCCTGCCTTTCCAAGTCTCTGCTCACTCCCCTCTTTCGTCCCACATACTCCTTTTAAAACTCCCAGGCACCTCTGTAGAAACTGAACGTGAGTTCAGTTCACACTGAGTATACTCACAAGAGTATATTCCTGATTAAAATCTGTCCTTACCATTTAACTTAGTGTCCAGACTGGTTTATCTTCATCAGCTCCACCATCATGCCCCCTTTTTTGTTACTATTTTGTACCTCTGTTGACAAATTAAGTAACAATGGGTTTAGGGACCATTTCTTATTTTTCTGGACATCCTTTGCTTCTAATACAGTTGTCAACGAATGGTATAATTTAAATGTATAATTTTTGCATAAAAATTAAACTAATCAATTGTAAAATAAATCAAGGCAGAAATGATTCAACAACCAAATATCCATACAACAGAGTATTGCTAAATTTGTATAAATAATACACATTTATACTCATTTATTTTGATTTAATAGAACACCATGGATCTTATAATACTTTTCTTCATCGTTTATATAACTTTTTGCATTATTGTTATGTTTCTTTAATCATGTAATTAATCAGTGTGTAATAAAACATTCTACTTCCTCTATCAGAGAGATAGAAGATAAATTATGTCCTTAATTATAAGAAGTTGGGCATAGTAATTATACCTTCCTCCTCCAACAATCTCAAGATGAATTCAAGGCGATTTAAAACCAAGGCTTTTAGTACTCATATGCATTATATAGCTTCTATGACTATTGCCATGAAAATTGATCTTAATTTCTTGAAAATTATTGTGTTATAATTTGCTTTTTAATTTTCTGATATAAACATAAATGTACATAAAGTCTTAGATCACCATTAGTTTCTTAAACTGATTTTTTAAGGCCATTTTTGTTCTTTCTTACTCTTTTACCCTTAAAACTTAAATATAAAAATTATTAATTGTAATCTAAAAATTTTAACTTTCGTTTTCAATCTACTTGCTCATTTGCTCGCAATTTAATATTTTTCCTAAACAGGTATTCCAAATAATTCAAAAATTAAAGAGGTAGGCAAATAATTAGCTGCCAATTTTCTTCAAATTTATTTTATGAAAACACAAACATGCTTCCTCTTAGTAGCTAGCATTAATTAGTTTTATCCATATTGATAGTGAGTAGCTTCAAATATTCTTCTTTCATATTTAAACCAGAAACAATAAAGACTGTCTCTTATTCTTTCCATTGCATTTTCAGTGTTCTGCTGAATGACTTTTTGATTCGTTTTGTTTGTTTTGAGACAGAGTCCAACTCTGTTGCCCAGGCTGGAGTGCAATGGTGCCATCTTGGCTCACTGCAACCCCCGCCTCCAGGGTTCAAGCAATTCTCATGCCTCAGCCACCCAAGTAGTTGGGACTACAGGTGCCTACCACCATGCTTGGCTAATTTTTGTATTTTTAGTAGAGATGATGTTTCACCATGTTGGCCAGTCTGTTCTCAAACTCCTGAATTCAAATGATCCACCCTCCTTGGACTCCCAAAGTTCTGGGATTACAGGACTGAGCCACTGCACATGGTTAACTATTTGATTCTTGCATTTTTGTTGAAATCATCTATTTATGGGCCTTTACCATCATCTTTTTTTTTTTTTTGAAAAAACTTTATAGAGAATACTGATGACAACTACTTCTGTTTCAAACTATTTTCCAGATCATTCTTTATGATTTGTTAAATCACATAAATGTACACTTTTTTTTCCTATAAAAGATAGATACTCAAATCTATCAGTCATAGACCTTAGATTTTTTTGTGTGGTCTCATTGTCTAGAATAGCCTGTCTGTGAAAGCAGAAAATATTATTTCTATTTTCTTCAAATTGCACTATATATTTGTTTTAGAATGCTTAATCCATTTGGAACTTATTAAACTGTGAGGTGAGAATCTATTCTGTTTTTTAAATTATTATCTTTATGCTTTTCTTTAATCCTTTCCTTCTATATTCCTAATATTTAGTTAGTTTTATTTTTGTGCTTCCTAAATTGAAGATTTAATTAATTCATTTTCAGTTGTTGAGTTCTGGTACTATTGTTCAACCTGCCATTAGACCATAAATATACTATAATTCTGGCTTAAATTCTTTTTGAAAATACAAATAATACTTGAGATTGTGTATGTTCAACACAAGCTTAACTTCCAAGGAATTTCATATCATTAGTTAACTTTTACTATTAACTAATAGTAAAAATGTTATTTTAAATCACTAAAATGATTGCTATCATTTTAATGCAATTTAATGCATATGGTGAGAAAAAAATGTGCACAATTTCTACTTTAGTAATTTATTGCTATTTATTTTGTGGTCTCAATCATGAAAAATTGTACCAACAGATATTGAACCAAAAATTAGTGTATTTTCTCTTTTAAAATGTAGTTAGTAAACTTGTTTCAATATCCTTATTTGGCTCTTTGTCCCCTTTTCCAAACAAATTCTTTCAGCTGTAACCCTTAAAAACATCAAATATTTAAATTATAATAATAATTGCAGTTAACTTGAGTTTAATCATTATATACTATTTTGAAATAAATTTTAAAATTATTATTTTAATTTCAGTTTGCAATAACTGTTTTCAATGCTCCATTAAATTTATTTTATACTGTAGCCTCTTGATTCTTCCGAATGTAACATCTATTTTTTCCCCCCTCAGGAAGAGTATGTAGCTAGTGTTTTAAAAATATCAAGATGCATTTTATGTATGTCAAGATATCTTTCTGCAGCTTTTAAATAGAGGCACAATTTTGCTAGCTAATTATACGTCACATTTGCTTACTGTCTAAATTATTTTCTCTTCAGACATACAATGTTACAGAGAAATTTGAGACCACCCTGATTTTTTTTTCTCTTTGTACTATCAATGATCTTTTTTTTTTTTTTTTTTTTTTCCTGTTTAAATAAAATGGGTATATCTGACATTGGTATCTTTGAAAATTAATTTTCCTGGTTTTTGCCATACTCTCATGTTATTACTAGCTTTTGCATAGACTGATTGCTTCTATTTCAGTTGTTATTGTATCTTTCTTAAATCTCAACTACCAAAAGCAACATTATATGTCTTTCATAAATATTTATCCCTTTTGTCTTTTTACAAACCTTTGCCAATGTCCTCTGCATCAGAGAAAAATCATCATATCCGTCCTACAAATCACTTGCTTGACTTTCTGCAGGGACAACTCTGTTTTTTGATGGCTAAAATAAATATCGATAATTTGATTTTATGTATATTGACTTTATAGCAGTTTTCCATATCTTTTCCAATTCTTTTTACCTGGCCCCTTACAAAGTATCCTGTTATTTTTATTTATTATCTTGTGGTTTTATGTTGTTTTATAGTGTTTTTCAAAATTTATTTTAAAGCAGCCGGGCGTGGTGGTTCAACGCCTGTAATCCCAGCACTTTGGGAGGCGGAACCAGGCAGATCACGAGGTCAGGAGTTCGAGACAGCCTGGCCAATATGGTGAAAGCCCCATCTCTACTAAAAATACAAAAATTAGCTGGGTGTGGTGGCACGCACCTTTAGTCCTTGCTACTCGAAAGGCTGAGGCAGAAGAATAGCTTAACCAGGACGCGGAGGTTGCAGTGAGCCGAGATTGTCCCACTGCACTTCAGCTGGGCAACAGAGCGAGATTCCTTCTCAAAAAAAAAAAAAAAAAAAAAAAAAAAAATTAATTAATTTAAAGTAAAGGCAGATGCTTTCAATTTTTTTTCTCTATCACCCATCTTCAATACTTCTTCTCCTTTGCTAAGTTTACACAAATTTTAAGTGACTCCATGTTAGAATTGTGTGTATTTGTATTCTTGTGTCATTGCTTTTGGGGGTTATTTGCATTGTTTTTGATTTCACTGTTTTTTCTTGCTACTCAATTTAGACATGGAATGGACTCCAGACTAGGACACGAACTATGTAATAATATTCTCTTTTTCTTGTTATCTGCCTGTGTGCTATAGCAAAGTTTTTCCTGTATCTTATACAGAGAAGATTTGTAATTTATATAATGATTTTAATAATCCAAAAAGTGAGTATAGGTGTTAAAATCCATGAGTCTCAACAGGGGAATATTATTTGCCACACTGCAACTTTTGAATTTCTTCTTTTGGTTAAACCAACAAGCAAAGAGCATAGCATAGTGGAGAGTTCACACTGCCTGGATGTGAAGCCAGATTCCACCATCTCGCAGTGCAGGGCCTGGAGAAAGTTTCCTCGTTTTCCTCTGCTTACGTTTCCTAATATACTAAATGGGGATAAACATAGTTAGATACTCTATTATTGCACTATGGTAATATTTGAATTAATATACATATGCAAAGTGTTTTGAATAGGCTCTACTTAGAAAAAGTGTTCTGATTTGCCACTATTATAATTATTTCCATTATTAGCAATATTTTTAGGAAGGAGTAAGCATTTTCCTGTATCTGACCTTTTGTATCATTTCCTTTAATTGGCAAGTTCAAGATCACTCTTATGTCTCGTTTGCTTTCAGGGTTAAGCTCTTATCACACCGCAAGGACTTTGCTGGGCATAGTGGCATATCACTTCAGGGACTGTTCAGTGCCTTTGCCAAATACTTCTGGTTTTAGAAACAACCATTAGTTAATTCAAATGAAGTTCTTCCCCTCTTCTCCACTACCGGTGTTCATTTTCTGACCTTATCACTCCAAATGAATTTATTCCAGTGATGTTCTTCAGGGTTCTAGAACACTTATTTGTTAGCAATGCTATATTTTTTCCCTGAGAAGCCACACACCAGAGCTTTCAATTCATTAATGCAGGATATAGGAAGAATTCCTCAGTTTTTGACATATAGACAAACGACGCTTTTATATAGCTTAGCACAATCCTAGAGTTTTCAGTGTTTTTGTTTTCTGTTCATATTATACATAATGCTGTTGATATATGGATATGGGAGAGGGAGAGACGTCAGTTAGATACTGTGTTCTTCACGTGAACTTTCTGCCTGGAAGTCTGAACAAATGTAATTACGTGTTCCTTTATATTTCTAAATAGAGCGTTATTAAAGTCAAGTCATATTGTTTTCCAATGGTATGTTATGTTCTCAGTAATATAATTTTACTTACGCTGCTTATTGATCCATTTGGCAAATGTTTACTATATATCTAATCTATGCAGTGAGTGAAAAGGCGCTAGATTAACCGAGTTCTCACCAGTAGAGAAATTTTCATATACTGAGGGGAGGCAACCAATATAAGCAAATATTCACGTGCAAGGCAAGCACAGATTGAAATAGACCTCAAAGGAAATACAAATAAATGCTCTAATAGCAAGCAAAGGGGGATTCAACTAGCATGGTCAAGAAGCTCTCTGTAGATATAATATTTCAGCCTATACTTTGGGAATGATAAGAAATTGGTGTTGTTTAGAACTGGGGAATCTGAGCTGGAGGGAGTAAACTCATTTGAGGAGTGTAGACTACAGTATAGAGTTTGAATTGTCCAGCAGCTTATCTATGATGTGGAAGAATTTTAAGCAAAAATGTTTACAGTTCTGGTTTGAATTTTGAACAGATCACTCCACTTGCAGCTAGTGTGTCTATAAAGTATACTTTTTACATACTGAGGAAGGGAATAGAAGCAGTTAGACCTCTTGGGAGTCTTACTGATGGAAAAACACTAGACAGGTTACAGGCTTAAAATCAGTTTTTCTAAAATGAAATGTATGTGACAAGAAGATACTTAGTTTCCTGCTGGTACATCAAGCAAGCATGCCCCACGTAAGCAACAATTTAAATAATTATTTTTGTCAGAAATTGATTAATATTGTTTATATTACTTTCTTTTTCTTGTTTTTTTTTTTTCTAATTTGTTTTCTGTTTATTTCCTTTTAATATGCAGGCATAATCTTGGAAAGACAAACAAGCAGAACCTCATTTTTCTTTTAAGCAAAATATACTAATCATGCACACAATCATAGAAATCAATGGATGCAAAGAATAATCATTAGTGCACATCAAATGTCCTTTCAACCATTGTTAAGTTTTTCCGGTTTTAAGTAAAAATATTATTAAATAGTACTTTATAGTACTTTACAAAAGTACACAAATTAATTACCAAAAGGAAATCAATACAACTTGATGTACCACCTGTGTTTACAGAATCTGCTAATTTCTAATATTTTGAGAAACACTGTTAAAAATAAGAAAACTCTTCTTGCTATATTTTTCATGTTTAAACCAAAAAAGTGCTCCCCTTTTTCTTTTTTCTTTTTGAAAGAGAAGCCTGCAATTCTGGTGTGTATAATAAACAGTGATTGTTAAATCAGTCTTTATATCTTTATTTCTGAAAGTAAATTGCACGTCATAGAGTGTTTTTTATGCCTTTGCTTGTACTATTTTCTAGAGGAATTACATCTACATTTTCAAATGTTGCTTTTGCCTTCTCATACTACATTCTCCAGGGTAATGTTTTTAAAGCGTGAATCTGATAATATTCCTCCCTTGGTTAAATCCTGCCGTAATTTGCCATTGCAATTAAAATAAATTGTAAATCCCATAATAGCATAATTTCCACCTCCCCAACCTCATTTATCATTATGCTTCTCAATTAATTATGATCCAGGGATATTAGTTTGCTTCTTGCCTATTTCTTGAACACTTTCAACCCTGATCCAGGTTCTTTGTTGACTGAATTCTTTCACTCAGACTAAAAGTGTAAAAATTCTACCTTGACAGCTATCAGGAGGTTGGCCCCTCAAAAAAGATAACTTAGCTTTAAGTGTTAGCCTTTGGTGTTACATTGCTCACCTAATGCCAACAGCCCTATTTACTAGCATTTTCCTTATTCTACAGATATGTTCATTTATAACTTCACTTGAATGACATCTTCTCAGAGGGACTTTCCCTGGCCACCCAAATAAAAAGGCACCACACTTCACGTTCAACCTACCCTAGTGCCTTATTTTGTTGCCATCATGAACTTATTAATATCTACATTTATATTATTCTATTTATTTCAGATATCCTTATATCTTGTCCTACAGCAGGGAAAACTCAGTAAGCATAGAGTGTTGGTCAGCCTGATGCATTACTATATCCACAACATTGAGGATGGGCCTCAGAGAGTCTTCGGTGCTTAATAAATATTTGCAGAAAGTTGAATGGAGGAAGGGAAAAATTCTGTTTATAACCACACTGTGAAATTGGAATTGGTAATTTTTTAAAAAATACACATCTAGATCAGAAGGGTGCAAACTTTTACCTGTGGGCTAGTCATGCCTGCAGTCCAATTTTGTACTTTTTTTTTTTTTTTTGAGACAGAGTGTCGCTGTGTCGCCCAGGCTGGAGTGCAGTGGTGTGATCTCAGCTCACTGCGACCTCTACCTCCCAGGTTCAAGCAGTTCTCCTGCCTCAGCCTCCTGAGTAGCTGGGATTACAGGTGCATGCTACCACACCTGGCTAATTTTTGTATTTTTAGTAGAGGTAGTGTTTCACCATGTTGGCTAGGCTGGTCTCGAACTCCTGACTTCAAGTGATCCACTCACCTTGGCCTCCCAAAGTGCTGGGATTACAGGTGTGAGCCACCGTACCCGATGGATTTTGTACATTCTAGAGAGCAAAGAAAAATTTTACAATTTCAATGGCTCAAAAATAAACAATGAAGAATACAGGGGAGACAATATGTGACCCAAAACACGTAGAATATTTACTGTCTGGCCTGTACAGAATGAGACTTTGACACTATTCTTGATTAAGTCCTCATTGAACCAAAGTATTATCTGAATAGATTTGGATTATGTTCTGCTTCAGTTTCCTCCTAAGAAAAAACGGGAAATTGGATTGAAAAACCATCTTAATTTCCTTCTGTTTTGACTATTGATAGTTCTTCAGAATGGAAAAAATAAATAAGTAAATGTAGTTAACCACACCTAATTTCCTCAGTTTTCTAGAGGGTGGGGTCAGGAATGAGAAAGTGTAAGTGTAAATAGATATGAGAATTTATAAAGGTCAATACACAAAGCAAGGCCTTTCTCCAAAATAGCTGAAGAAATACAATCACTGTTTTGCACTTCAGTGAAAGAAATACATCATCAAAAGACTACGCAAGGAAAATGAAAATCTTTCTTCCTGAAACTTTGACATACACACCCAAGTTGTCAACATACAAATAATGTAATTATAAAAAAAGACAGTGATCAATTATAATAACATTTTCATGTAGGTAAAAATCATGGATCTAGTGCCAGTCTGCCTGACTTCCAATCCTGACAGCACAAGTTGCTAGATATTTGTCTCTGAGCATGCTTATTGTCTCTGTATCTCCCTTTATTCACCTTTGAATTAATAATAATAGAGTTTCTACCGTAGAAGAATGTCAGAGGGTGAAATGAGTTAATATGTTTAAACTGCTTAGACAATGATTGGCACAGCATATATACTATGATATATTGCTTAAATAAAAGAATTTCAGTGCAGATTTATTCCATTTTTTGCATATTCATTAGGTAATAAATTGCATGGTAAATAAAACAGTGCTACAGTCAGATTTTCTCATATTTCTGTGACGTACATGTCTAATTGATGTTGCATAAGAATTAACCTTATATTGAATTCCACAGCTCATTCATTGTGTGAGATGATGTATTTGCTTTCAAATTATTTTATCATTGTTAGAAAGAAAAACTCTGCCTTTTCATTCTTATAAATATCAAAGTGAAAACTTAATTTTACTTTCAAAATGATTTTATTTTAATATATCAAAATAAAAGAGAATAAGCAGGCACTTATTGGTCATAATTGCTCTTAACCATTTAAGCTACAGGAAGCATGACAAAGAACAGATCCATCAAATATGCACAAGGGAGAACATTTCTAATATTATAGATAATAATATGCTCCAAATGCTATTTCTTCTTCTTTATTGTTGTGATTGTTATTGTTCTTAAATCTTCATCTGGCTTTAAGCAATAAAATAGTAAAATGAAGCAACAGAACAGTCTATCTGTACTCACTTCCTTTTCATTCCTATTCCTAAACCTATTAGCTTAACTCTGCAGTCTGAGGATGCCACCTTTAATCTCTACAACTGGAACCCCCATTTTTACCTGTATGTCCAACTTCCATTATGACGTCTCAAATTTAACATCTGCAGAACCAAATGCTTAAATTTCTCCCTAAAGTATTTTTTTAGTTTTGCACATAATACTCCCTAGTGGAATACTCTTTCAATTTCTCAAAACTAACACTCTAAATGCCATTTTAGAGAAGCAGCAGAACCTTCTTATTGAGAATTAGACAATAAGACTGCCTGGATTGGAATCCAATGACTGCCTGGATTGGAATCCATGATCTGTCAAGTATAAGCATCTGACTGGGGCAAGATACCATCCCTCTACATATATTAATTTCATCATCTGTAAAATGAGAAAAATAATGAATTCTACCATTATTTTCTAATGCTATATTTTCTTTATAAAATTAAATTAGATAATACAAGTAAAACACTTAAAACAGTGATAGGTTCATCACTGTTGGTTAACATTTATATCTCTTGATTCATTTCCTTCCCTCATGGCCCACTTCATACCCATAACCAAATCCTGTCAGAAGTACCTTCAAGATACCACAGAATCTCACAATTTTTATAACATCCTGTGACATTTTATTGTCAAGCAATAGCCTTTTACCCAGGCTTTTGCTTCCACCCTTAATCTGATTAGTCTCCTCTGCTGAAAACTTTCCAGTGGTTTCCATATTTATTTTGAATAAAATCTGCAGTCATTGTAGTGCTAACAGAAAACTACAGAGCTAGGTTCCAATTGCCCCTCTGGTCATATTTTCTACTGTACCCTCCTCTAGCTCATTCAGCCTCAGATGCACAGACCTCCTCCTGGTTCTTAAGCCCTCCTGACACACTGATGCCTCAAGGCTGTTTCTCTTGCCCTTTCCTTTACCTTTATTTACAAGACCCATTTTGTTTCCATCTCCTTAAGTGATTATTCAAAAGCCTCTTCTCAATGAGGTCTCCATGACTCCTTTTAAAAATTACACCACACACAGACACACAAACACACACACACACACACACCCATCCACCTTACTTGCCTTGTTCTTCTCAGTGACATTCATTACTATCTGATACACTACATATTTCAATGACATATTTGATGGTGTCCATATATAATCCAATAGGAATATACGCATCATGAAGGCAATGAGTTTTGGTCCGTGTTTTTGTTATTGTTGGATTATTTTCCTGCTCTATTTACAATGCCTTGCAAAAATTAGGTACTTAAAATATATATGACAATTAAATGAATGAATTAACAGTCAACAGGCAACCTGTAGGTTTATTCAATCATAATATATGTATTTACTACATATAATTAATCTCTCTATATACATATATATTAATATAATTACTACCCAATAGGCCCTAGGACTTGCTTTCACATACCTCACAATGCACCCCTGAGAGAGAATACTAAAAAAGGCTAACATATTTCCACAAATGCCAGATAGTAGATTCTAGTATTTGATCCATATTAGTTGTGCCAAAGCACATAGAAAATGAAAAAAAAATTATATTTTGCACACATATTTACATATATTTGTATATGTGGATCTCTTTCAGAGATGCATATATATTTTTATATGATAACAAATGATCTTTGGCTTTCAAGTTTCTTTCTCCTCTCTTTATTGTTTTGTTGTTTTTTTCTTGTTTTATCCATTGACACCACTGACATTTCTCCCACCGCCACCTCCCTACCCCGCCACCACATAACCTTCTGCAACAAGTTAAGTGAATATTTATTTCTGTTGTAAGAAGCCTCAGGACAATAGAAAGTCAAAAGTTTGCTCCTTTAGAGGTTACAGGTGGTGAAAGGCAGGTCTATTTCACTTTTATTTGTTGTTCTATGAGAACAGATAGAAATTATGAGTGATCAGAGATTGCTATAAGAAGATTGAAGTACATTGTTATAAACTAATTGTTACCCAGGGGTTCCAGGTACCAAAACCTAAAATGCTCAAAGAGTACAGATTTCAGATTCACTAGGGCAACATAAGCAGCATCTGTCTCTCTGTTACAGAATGAAATTTCAACTTGGTTAAGTAACTGGAGTTCATATCATTCTCAGGAGATGTCTGAGCTATTCATCAAGGAAGGTGAAATCATCAGAATAAAAAGAACAATTATGATAAGGTGAAACAGAAAAAGAAATTCAGGCAGGAAATAAAATCAAACTAAAATGGTTGAACATAAAAATATAATATCAGGAAATCCACATCCCTGAATCAGAACGCTTTTATGTAGATGTCGCCAAGCTCTTCAATGGCACAAGAGTGGGCCATGAAATCTGACAGAAGACAGGTACCAAGTTCAGAGGCATGATTCTAAAGCACGTTCCTTGAATTTTCCTATGTCTGGATGAAACCTTAAGGTGGTTACTGAATGACCTATGTAGTGATTTTTAAGGCATAGAAATGTACATTGCTACTGTCACTAGAAATAAGATTTTAAAATGCAGGAACTATGAAATCTGATTATTACATAATATATGACTTTTTAACACCGTTTGTCTAAGCACACTATAGAAATCTTAAGAAAAAATATTTTCACCATTATTAAAATTAATGATCCCTTATTTTCTTTGCTCTTGCCCATACACATACACTCGTATAGTTGACATACATGAGTCTGGGTCCACCCATTGATGCATACATATACAGCGGTGTGTATAATGTGACAGATAATATGTATTATCTATAAAGAATACACACATTCACTATCATATCAAAATTATTTAAGGAGTAAAAGTCCACATGGCTTTATTTTAGGACAATGTTCCTCTTAGTAGACAAGTTAGGGAGAAAAAGGCAAAGTAGAATTCCAACTTCTACTTTCACCAACAACTAGGGAAAAAGAACTGATATTTACGGAGTACCTACTATCTATCAAACCTGTAGCTATTTTACCAGGTTTTATCAATCAGGGGCCAATCAAGAAAGCAAAAGAAACATCAGATATTTAAAGAGAACTATTGGCCGGGCGCGGTGGCTCAAGCCTGTGATCCCAGCACTTTGGGAGGCCGAGACGGGCGGATCACAAGGTCAGGAGATGGAGACCATCCTGGCTAACACGGTGAAACCCCGTCTCTACTTAAAAATACAGAAAAACTAGCCGGGCGAGATGGCGGGCGCCTGTAGTCCCAGCTACTCGGGAGGCTGAGACAGGAGAATGGCGTAAACCCGGGGGCGGAGCTTGCAGTGAGCTGAGATCGCACCACTGCACTCCAGCCTGGGCGACAGAGCGAGACACCGTCTCAAAAAAAAAAAAGAGAGAACTATTAATGTAAAAAGCTTAAACTAGTGTTGGAAAACTGGAAAAGAAAAATGAACACAGGTTGTTAACACAGTCACAGTAACTTTAACAACCAAGTATCACCCCTGGGAGAAGAAAGGTAAGAATTTGAAATTATTAGAAACTAGAAGCTGGGAGGTGTCCCATGGATCTGTGGCTCTTACCTCTGGGGGTATGGGGATGGCATTGTCCAGCTGGTGCCTAGAATACCATAAAAGCTAGAATCGGAATTAGTAAAAAGTTGAAGGGATATTGTAGAGGCAATGTGACAAGCATAACAAACAAACAGAGCATGTCTTTTCTTTTTCATCTTTCCATCTCTTTCTATGTATCCCTGTCGGTAGAACGTTGCAAGGAACCAGTTGTCAAATGAGAAACTGAGGTTTCCATAGTCCAAGTCCCAACAATACAAAATGGAGTTTAGAAAACCAAGTTCAGACCAGGTGCAGTGACTCATGCCTGTAATCGCAGCACTTCAGGAGACGCACTTCAGGAGGCGGGTGGATCACTTGCGGTCAGGAGTTTGAGACCAATCTTGCCAACCTGGTGAAACCGTGTCTCTACTAAAAATACAAAAATTAGCCGGGCATGATGGCGGGTGCCTGTAATCCCAGCTACTCAGGAGGCTGAGGCAGGAGAATCACTTGAACCCGGGAGGCGGAGGTTTCAGTGAGCTGAGATCGCGCCACTGCACTCCAGCCTGGGTGACAGAGCGACAGTCCATCTCAAAAAAAAAAAAAAAAAAAAAAAAAGCCAAGTTAAGAGTGAAAGGTGAAAGTCAGCTTAATAACGGGAATACTGATTAAGTATGCAATTTTAACTTGCAAGTGTTTGAAGATTCACTTATGTTGTTACTTCTCTAGTAATGGCTACCATGTTCCACCAATCCTCCCAGGTTTACCAGCTTTACCACTGGGTAGCTGAGTTCCTTAATGGCATCTCAGTTTAGTTCTATACATTTCAGGTAGTTAAGATTATTGAAACGGATAGTTTTAGATCTTACAGATTTGTCATTTTGTTTCATATTTCAAATTCTCATTTTGTTTGAAACTTTCCTTTCTCAGTATCAATTCCCCACCACCCACCAGTGCAAACTAAACAGCGGGAGAGCAGCCTGGAGCATGATGGGAGTCTAAATCTGCTCCTTTCCATGCCCCGCTTTCTCCCTATGTTTCCCATTCAGGTTGTGGAAGGGAAGCTTTTGAGGGAAAACAAACATCATCTCCTTCTGTGGCTCTCTCTGATAAATTTGAGGTCTGCTCCTTGTTGACTCATAATGACTGTTCTGTGGCTTCATTCTCTATGGCTTCAGTGAACTGATGGTGGACTGATGATCACAAGAGAGTCCTGATGACAAAAGCTGAATCCTAACTCTTCTAACAGGGTATTACCGGTTCATTGACAGTTTGAACAAATGTCTGACTGCCCCGGCTGAAAGTGCCATGTCAAATAAAGTGACAAATTCAGAGACACTTGTTTTTTAGCTCGCTGCATGTTTTGTCACCCATAAACCTATTGTTACTTCCCTTTATGACCTACAACCCTGAATCCTGCAGAGGAGAAATGGATCAACTATCTGTGACTTTTCGTGATTGGGGTTTGGTAGTAGCTGTTCTTGCTCTCCTTTCCCTGGGCCATCCTGCCTGCCAAGTCTTCTCCATGTTTTTGATCATATCTGGAAGCCCTGAGAAGAATCAGCATATTTCTTAAATAAGCAAACATTGAACCAGGGAGTAAAGATAGACTCTTTGTGCAGTCTGTTATAGACTCCATGACATCTTCTTTTGATATTTTGACCCCTTATAGAAGGAAATGTGAGGGAATTGCTTCTTTTTATCAACTGTGCCCCACCCAAAGGCTGTCCCTAGCCCCTTATGATTTTTTTTTTAAATTTCTCCTAATGCTATCCCTCCTCTAGACCCCCACCCCCTGACAGGCCCCAATGCGTGATGTTCCCCTCCCTGTATCCATGTGTTCTCATTGTTCAACTCTCACTTATGAGTAAGAGCATGAGGTGTTTGGTTTTCTGTTCCTGTGTTAGTTTGCTGAGAATGATGTTTCCAAGTTCATCCATGTCCCTGCAAAGGACATGAATTCATCCTTTTTCATGGCTGCATAGTATTCCATGGTGTATATGTGCCACATTTTCTTTATCTAGTCTATCATTGATGGGCATTTGGTTTGGTTGCAAGTCTTTGCTATTGTGAATAGTGTTGCAATGAATATACATGTACATGTGTCTTTATAGTAGAATGATTTCTAATCCTTTAGGTATATACCCAGTAATGGGATTGCTGGGTCAAATGCTATTTCTGGTTCTAGATCCTTGAGGAATTGCCACACTGTCTTCCACAATGGTTGAACTAATTTACACTCTCACCAACAATGTAAAAGTAGTCCTATTTCTCCACACCCTCTCCAGTGTCTATTGTGTCCTGACTTTTTAATGATTGCCATTCTTTTTACACTTATTTTCATTCAGGTGGTGACAGAGGTGGTGGCAGGATTGTTTCTGTTGAAATGATGCTCCAAGATTATCTCTGGGACTTTAGCTAGATCTAATAGCTGATAGTTTCCTAAACTCACAACATTGGGACCTTCACACATTTGTGTTCTCAACTGTGGGTCTCACCCAATACAACTTTGTATATATTAACTTAGTTATCACAACAATGTATAAAGTACTTTTATTGTTCCATTCTAAAACCAAGAAAATTGATGGTCAATCTTAGTAAATGATAGATGTATATTTACAACAAAGTCATGTCTAATCAAGGTCAAGCTCTTTTTACTTAATCTGGGGGTATCTGGAAAAACTGTCTCAGTCTTCAGAACATCTAAGGGACCTATATATGAACAGGTAGGAAGGGGTTCTAAATGAGATTATGTCTACTATATAGAATTCCTCCTAAAGGATTAACAGAAATGATAAGTAGTGATGCATCAGTCAATAGCATCTGAAAAAAAATGAGCACATTACTGAGCACAGATTTTAATTTTGGCTTTTTTTTTTTTTTTTTTTTTTTAACAGACTTTCATTCTTGGGCCGAGCAGTTTATCTGTTTGTGCTCAAGTTCCTTACTTGTAAATTGGAAAAAAACAATAATAGTTTTTATTTCATAAGACTATTGTGAAAAATAAATTGGTTATATGTTAGTTTTTACAATGTTACTGGACTCAGAATAAGCACTCAAATAATGCTATTATTATTATTATCATCAGTCCATTTATGCACAGAAATCTTACACTATTTGGGCATACAGATGGAGGCCAGAGAATTCTTGATGCAGACTTCTTTGGTTCTATCTCTAAAAACCTCCAACAGTCTGTGAGCTGAGAAAAGAGTATCATCCCTCTATTTGGATTAAAGGGAAGAATGATAGAGGCATATGTCATCTATACCACTGTCAATCACATTCGCATCTGTATATATTTTCTTTTGTTCTGTTTAAGACTTTGGGTCAGTTTTAGGGACACTGCTTCGGTCTGTTTCTTTTACCTTGTTTGGTGTGAATGCGGGTTACCATGCTCTTATTTCACAGCTACTATCTCCACAATTTCAGCCCTTGCTTTCAAAGAAATTTTTGCAAGACTGCCAGTTGGAATAAGTAATTAACACTTCAGCTCAGCTCTGAAAGGGGAAAACAACTGTGGCATACAAACTCCTGCCAAAGTCAGTTCTCTCACCCAGAAACTGCCTGAAATACTCATCAGGGTACTTTCAATTTTGCTAAAAGAGAAAAGAAAAAAGGCAAAATGATCAAAATGGAAGTTCACCATCTTATCCTTATCAACTGTTAGGCAAAATTAAGATGGAGAAAATGAGTGCACCAAAGCAGCATGTGTCAACATGGGAGGATTTTGCTGACGTTGTACTGAGTGAAAAATAGCAAGTTACAAAAGCATATGAGCAATATAATAAAACTCATTTCAAGGATTAGGAACAACCAAAACCAATACTCTGTGTTGTTTTGTGATAAATACATAATAACATTTGAAAACACCTATGGCACAGATGCATACCAAATTTCAGGTAAATGGGAGGAGAAGGATAACATGGATTGGGAGAGAAACACTGGGGAATTTGACTTTAATTTTATTTTTTAATCTGGGTACCATGATTATAATTGTTACATTATTTTCTATAACTTGTACATACTTATCTATTTCAAAATAACTAAATAAAAGCCAAGGTCACCCTCATTAAATAACTTTCATAAACACTAACTCTGAAGGAAGGACTGCTGCAATGTGTCAACATATGTCTGAACAAACTTTCAAATTATTCTAAGGAACACTAGGGATATTTCAGTTAACATTTATCCCTTCTGTGTGAATAACTATTTAAGCTTCTCCCTGACTTCTGTTTTATACCTCATCATCCTTCTTGAGACTTGGGTAAAGAAGAGAAATAGATCACATTCTTATCTATGAATCTGTTTTAAGGTGGGAAGTACCAGGAACGATAGTGTTAGAATTTGCTCTTGAGAAGTAGATGATCTTCCTCTTTCATCTCTAGTACAGGATTTTGCTGTTTTGAAATATTACTGATGTATTACTTGGGGTTCTCCAGAGAAACAGAACCAACAGGATGCATATACATATGTAGAAATAGATTTATTATTAGAAATTTGATCACACAATTTTGGAGACTGAGAAGTCCCAGGATTTGCAGTCTGAATACAATTACATTGTATTTTTAAGTAGTGCTTCCTTAAAGACTAATGATAGAAAACCGTTTTCTGTGTTTATTTGCCATTTACATTTTATTTCCTTTTGTAAAATATCAGTTCAAATTTAAACGATGATGTGGAAATAACTATTTCTTTATGGAAAAAAAGACAAACTGCCTGCCTAAGTCACAAATATATTCTGTTTTCTTCTAGAAGGTTGACAGTTTTTTTTGTTTTTGTTTTTTTGGCATTTAGCTTTAATGTTTACATACTGAATTCAAAATCATCCATCTAGAATCAATTTGTGTATTATGTAAGTTAGGGATCAGGGTTTTGATTTGTTTTGTTTTGCATGCAGATATTCATTTATTCCAACAACACTTGTTAAAGATAGTTTTCTTTATATATTGGATTATTTTAATATCCTTGAAACAAATCATCACATGTGTGCCGACCTATCTTTGAACTATCTATTCTTTTCCATTGATCTGTCTGTCTTTATGCTCACAACATACTGTCCTGTTTACTGTAACTTAATAGTAAAACTTGAAGTCAGAAAGATGAAGTTTCTATTTTGGTTTACTTTTTCAAGATTGTTTTGGTTATAATAGAGCTTTTGTATTTCTAAATACATGTTAGAATTGGTTTGCTATTAACTATAAGAAAATATTTGAGAAGTTTGTTTGGAATTATATTGAATCTATAGAGCATTTGGGGGAACATGTAACACTTTTGAGCCTTTTAATTCATGAATGTTGTATATCTCTCAGTTATTTGGGAACTTTAAAAAATTTTATCTCAGTCATATTTTTAAAAATTTTACTTAAAATCTTGAAAAAACTTTCATTAAATATAATCTCAAATACCTTATGTATTTGGATTCTATCGTAAGTGGTATCCTTTACATCTTATTTTCCAAATTGTATTGCTAGCATATAGATATATAATTGATTTTGATTCTATAACACTTCTAAATTTACTTATAAAATTACTTGGATCTGTTAGAGTTTTATTTTTCCTCTAGCAATTTTAGAATTACCTGCTTTAGGCATTCTAAAACAGAAATTTTTCAGTTGTGAATAATAAAATTTTATATTTCTGTCTTTTAAATCACTAGCTCTTTTATTTCTTTTTCTTATATCTAGTATATTTGGAAATGTGAATGATACAAGTATGACCTCTTTTCCTTCAATAGATCTCCATGGGCAACCTTATTCATTTTTATGGTTTCAACTTCAATTTATATCCCAGTTCAAACCCCAATTTTGAGCTTTAGAAACATATTTCTGACTACTTATCACTAATCACCATCTGTATATTTCACAGTCATCTCAAATTCAACATCCCAACTAAATTTACTTTCAACTCCCCAAGAACCCCTTATTTCCTTGTATTTAAGTCAATGTCATAACTCCAAGATGAATTCTTGAAATCAATTTCAATTTCCTACTTTACTAACACCTTGATCCTTCACACAGACACTCTCATTCAGATACGGACACAAACTGGTTTTTTTTGTTTGTTTGTTTGTTTTGTTTATTGAAACAGGGTCTCACTCTTTCACCCAGGCTGGAGTGCAGTGGCGTGATCCCAGCTCACTGCAAGCTCCACCTTCCAAGTTCAAGTGAGTCTTGTGCCTCAGTCACCCAAGTAGCTGAGACTACAGGTACCCACCACCATGCTCAGCTAATTTTTGTATTTTTAGTAGAGATGGGGTTTCACCATGTTGGCCAGGCTGGTCTCGAACTCCCGACCTCAAATGATCCACTCACCTCAGCCTCCCAAATCGTTGGGATTACAGCCTGGCCAGACACAAAAACTGTTTGGCAAACTCTCTTTCACCTAGTTCTTGATAATCTTCTATACGCTTTTTACTGTCTATTTTTAATGCTCTTGACATGATTTACTTCATCTCCTTGGATTATTGACTGCAAGTAGATTTATATCTCAAACCGTTCTCCACATTATAGAGATTATAAATGCTGATTTTATAATACAAATCAGATGATGTGGTTTTCTTTGTAGAAGACCTTCAGTGAACCCCATTTTGTATAGAATAAAATTCAAATAACTATGCACATGTATGTTAGCAAAGATAATAGATAAATTTATGGGACAAATTTAACAATTCTTGTGGGTTTGGATGTTGTGTAGGACAAGGCACTGCATATCTTCTGCTTGCCCTTCTGGATCAGTCTTCACAATGTTCTAGCAGGTTCTATGCAGTGGAAGTGAACAATCATGGTCAATAGACCCTTTGTCCATTGGTTTCCTGTTGAGCTTATGTCCCAGTTCATTGAGGCTGCTATAACAAACTACCATAAACTGAGCAGGTTATAAACAACAGTAACTTATTTCTACCAATTCTCGAGGCTGGGAACACCAAGACCAAGGCACTGGCAGGTTCAATGTCTGATGAACGCCCGTTTCCTAGACATCCGTCTTCACTGTCACCTCACAAGGCAGAGGAATCTAGCTAGTTCTCTGCCATCTCTTTGATAGAGGCACTAATCCCATTCACAAAGGCTTTACTCTCATAATCTATTCTTCTCCCAGTGGTCCAATGTCCTAATACCATCATCTTGGGTTTTAACTTTCAGCATTTAACTTTTGGGAGGACACAGACATTCAGACCATAACAATTTAGCTAATGAGTAGAAGGGTAGCACTGTTAATAGGTATGTGGTAGGATGTAGGGTGAGTTGAATTATGCATTCCCCATCTTCATCCTTCGGCCTGACTCTTCCCCTCACCTTAAGGCCCCTGCCATGCTTATCTCTACATCTCACTTGTCTTGGGGCGCAACACTTTTTATATGGGCTGCCTCTATCCATCGCTTGCACTTTTACATACATTATCTCTCTATTGGGTGCTTTTCAAATTATTCAATTTGGGTGGGCTATTTGTTTCCATCTATGACTATGACATATGTGAAAGTAAAGGAAGGATATGGAAAGGAGTTGAAGATGATTTCAAGGGTTTGCTTTTTTTGTTTGTTTTTAACATAAAATAGAATATTGGTTGCTCCCTGTATAAAGACATGAAAAAATTCAGTATCAGGTCTGGTCCAGAACTGATGGTGTTTCACTTTCTAACACCTCTCTACATATCTAGATTTATCTCATCTCACTTTCTCACTTCTACCTCAGGTTCCAGTCATAGCAGGCTAAATGTAGCCATATTTTTTGCATGCACAATATTTTATCCATAAGGTTCCCTCTGTCTTATACCTTCTCCAAATAGTCTACTTAAAGTCTGTTTAAATGACACCTTGACCTTGTGACACTGGTCATATTTACCTTTTCTCTCTATTTCATAGCAAATTAAACATAATACTTCTACCACTATTTTTCTATAAGTCAGCCTTTACAACAATTATCCAAACTAGATGGGACTTTGTATTCAAGAAAAAGACAAACATAATTTTGCGTGTGTTTAAAACCAGTACTTAACTAAATTGTATAACCTGTACTTAACAAAATTCTTAACATGTAGCAGTCATTAAGTAAAGATTGATTGAATATTTCTATGGGTAAGTAAATATATATATGGGTGCGTGCAATACAGTTTAGAAATATTTTGTGGGCCTTGAATTATTAAGTTGGTCATTGATGTGGAAAATCTTGACAAGCAATGTCAAACATCTCTACCTGCTTAGTGCGGTACAGATGTCTTAGTTGAAATAGATACACACACGGGAGAGTACTAAGTTTTTTAATTTAACAATAAAAAAGGAAATAGATTTAAAGAACACTTAAGGGAAGTACCTCATAGTACTGGTGAATTATAAGATGGTGCATTTTCATAAAGGTCAGAAATGCACCAATACCCAAGGATGATACAGTGATTAAAATGGCATAAGTGTGCAGCCATAAAAAAAGATGAGTTCATGTCGTTTGTAGGGACATGGATGAAGCTGGAAACCATCATTCTCAGCAAACTATGGCAAGGACCAAAAAACCAAACACCACATGTTCTCACTCATAGGTGGGAACTGAACAATGAGAACACTTGGACACAGGAAGGGGAACATCACACACTGGGGCCTGTCGTGGGGTGGGGGGAGCAGGGAGGGATAGCATCAGGAGATATACCTAATGCAAATGACAGGTTAATGGGTGCAGCACACCAACATGGCACATGTATACATATGTAATAAACCTGCACATTGTGCACATGTACCCTAGAACTTAAACTATAATTCTTTTAAAAAATGGCATAAGTGGCAAGGATGAAAAGTGAAATCAGATTCCCAACTGACTGTGTTCAGTGAAGCTCTCATGTCACTCCAGTTCCTGGGACAGATGCCAACTTAGTTCATTTTATTCAGTATCCTTAAATTACTTCTAAAGTTTAGAGTCAAACACTATTTTGCTTGAATTGTTAGCTTACACTTTAGGCAGTAGTTACATGTCTCATGAGACCTATCAGTGCCCATTTTCCCAAAGACGATAACAGAAAAATGTAGAGTAAAGAAAAATAATTTTATATGAGATTACACAAAGACTGTAATATTCAGAAAGAGAAACTTTGCCATTGTACTATAACATCCTATTATATAAATCCTAAATGAGTCTTTTGTTCTGATTTTATTGTTGTTACTACTGAACACCTATTTATTTCAAGTAAAGTAACTTCAGTTACAAAACTACACTTGAATAAATGCTCTTTTCACTTACCTGCATAATCTAAACTGATCAGAAGAAATATATGTCAACCAAAATTATAAATTATATACAAACTCAAAGATAAAGCTAAAATCTTTCACAAACCACAAATTACACTATATAATTATCAATCACATTATGACAAAAGATGTACAGATCCATGATTTTTATAGTTGAAAATTATTATAATGTTATATATTTTATAATATAAATTATGCTTCAATAATAGCTAAGAGGAGCAAGCACCTCGAGTTAATTTAAACATTCCTAGTGACAGAGAAAGTATTACTGCATTTTAACCCACACAACTATTAGAAGTTCTTCCTTATTATTATGGCAACATTTATCTTTCTATAAGTACTACCGACTGCTCCCTTCATGGAATTCTACGGCAAATCTTATTTTCAGACATATAATAAAGCTTCAAATATTTGAAGATAGATACGTCTTTCTAAGTTTTCCAGAGAAACATCCTGAATTGTCCAACTATATATTTTGGTTTGGAGATGGCCACCATTCTGACCACCATCAACAGGGCTTCTTAATTCAACATTCTTGTTTTTAAAATACATATGTAGGTGCTGAAGTGATTGTAACTTTCTCAGGTTCCATGTTCTATGACTTCTCTAGTATAAGGAAAGTGAAATAACATCAGTAACCAGAACTTAACCACATCATCATTTTTAGTCTGGTTATTCTATTCTATCTAATTATTCAATAATATATCTATTAGATGTGAGAAACCACGTAGTAATTTGAACAAGGAAAGTTTAATATAAAGAATGAATAACTATAATAGGCAGTTGGAATAAAGAGGTATTGATTAGTAAGGTGTAGAGAGTAGTAAAGAGAACTGCAAAGAACATGAGAGCACGGACAGAAAGTACAGCCACTACTTTCTGGACTGGGCTGAAACATGCAAGGCAGACCTGCTCCTTCTCCAGGACTTAGATCCAGCCTTTGTAGAAGAGTGCATGGCCATGGCTCACTGAATATCACAGAGGTGTCAGTCGTTCTCTGATGGCAGAACTGGCAGGAAATCTGCTCTCCAGGGTGCCAGAAAAACTACTCATGAGAGTATGTCGCGCTGGTGGCACTTTACTCCAAACCACTTCACTCCAAAACCACCCCAGAAAGAGTGCCAGAGGAATCTGTTAGCCTCTGAGTTCTGTAAACTGTGTACTGAAGAATTTGGACGATGGCACAGCTGCTTCCTCTGCGGGGTCCCAGACCTAGAGAGAGGATACAGGTTGTGGAGAAGCTGCCCTTCTGCAAGAACACAAGAAAGTCACACATGCTGCAGGTGTGGAGCACTGGACGAGGCATGCATTTCACTGAAGGCACCAGAAAAGCCCCTTGGTGTTAACGCGAGCACACTAGAACCTGGAGAGAAGGTCCAGTGCTGTCGCTACGTCCTCCTTTTTTGACAAAGGTTAACATCTAGCCATATGGCAAATACATATGTGTGGGTATATATATATATTTAGAGGCCTACCCTCAGTTTTGCAGAACTGCCAGTTTAACTTGGATTTGGAGGCAAGAAGTAATGAATTGATAACTAGCGCTACTTGGCATATCATGTTGTAATCTATTCAATTGTTTACAAAGAGAATTTCCCTTGGGTTAGCTTTCTAATAGTTCTAACATTAACTTTAACAAACTAAGGTGAGAATTAATATCTACACTTGGCCACAAATATATACTGAAGTCCTAACTGCAGACACATTTACGACAAATATGATAATCTGAGTTTACAAAATAGAAAAATAGTTATAGTAAATTTTAGATCTATTTCCACATACATGTGTATGTGATATATTATGTAAGTAAATAATACTTAAAATATGACCTATTTTGTTTATTTGGAAAATTTAAGCATCAGTCAGTTTTTGACATTTAATTTGCACATTGATTTTCCAAACTATAACTCATGTGTTGATCATATAAATAAAATTTTGTTCATCATTAAATTCCAAAAGTCTAAATCATCACATACCATAAAATTAATAATAAGCTAATAATGAATAAGTAAATGGATGAACATAATATATAAAGAAGAGGATCCTTTCTTCATAGGGAAAATCCATCCATACAGAGAAACATCCTTTTCAGGATTTTTCTGTATCTTTGTCTCTCAATCTCTATCTTCTAACTTACTGCCTTTCTCATTTTCTGTGTGTCTCTGTGTGTGTATGAATGTATGTGGATATGATAGCAGCAGGAGGCAGACAAATTCTGGGCAGACAAGGGCTGTTCCTTAGTGAAATCTGATCTCCAAGCCAAAGACAGTGTTAAGCCTGAAAACCAAGCTGCAAATCTCAGATAAATCCATCGACTGGATTGAGAAGCTCTCTTCCAGTTTGAAGAACTTCCCTCTTATTGATTCCCACCCTTCACCTATTCTACAAATACCTCTCCATCCCTAATTGGTTTTTTGCACTGTTGTGTCCATCTTTGAGCGGTGCATTTTTTAAGCTTTTTTTTGCATATTCACAAACCAATCAGCATGCACTCCCCCATTCTCAGCCCATAAAAACCCCCAGATTCAGTCACACACTGAGCTATTTGCTTTTAGGTCTCCTTTCATTGTCAAGAGCTCTTCTGTTGCTCAATAAACTTCTTCGCCACCTTGATCACTCTTTGGTTTTCTGCATAAATTGATTCTTCTTGGATGTGGGACAAGAACCTGGGACCCTCCAAATGCGGGTATGAAAAAGACTGTAACACTGTAGCCCTTTGTCATCCACCAGTGCCAGGCAGCTATGCCAGCCCAGGGTGACAGAAACAAATGAAAAGAGACTCCACCAACCACAGAAGTTTCCAGCTGTCAAAGTGGCACCAAAAAATCCTGTGTCAGATATATTACATAGAAACACAAATGTATATATATTATATATACATGTATGTACATATATAATCAGAATGAAAATACAGAAAGAAAACTAAGCACCTACCTTTACATTTATATTAAATATAAGTGTATTAATTTTAATATTATTTTTATGAATTTATATTTGTGTATCTGTTTAAATACAACTATATTTTAAATGTCAGTCTAAGAAAAATGTCCTTTTTTGGGATTTATATTTTCTACTTCAAACATTTTCCAGGAGCAAAAGAATATACGTATATATCATAGATCAAAATGATCTTACATGATTTTTGCATTTTCAAATTGAATTATCTTTCCCACTGGAGATTTCGATTCAACTTCCTCTGCAGTCTCCAGTGTTGGCAATGTTACTAAATAACTGGCTGTAGAGGGTTATATCCCTCAATTGCCTTACACGCACAGACAAACATATGTACACATCTTTAGAAAAATCATTTGTATTTAGTAATCAACTCTACGTTGATGAACTTTCATCCTGCACTATCTGTTTCTACCTAATTAAAAACAATTATGAGCACAAATGTTCACTTTATACTACCATATATAAGGAAAGCATGGTTATTATCAACTATAGCCAACATGTTTTTCTGATAATAAAAATTTAAATGTATGTAGATGGTATTCAGAATGACACAATAATTATTATCCATGTTATACATAATTATACATTATTCAGAATAATCCAATATTATGATCCAGAATAAAACAATATTATTAAGAATAATACAGCCCAGAACAATACATGCTATTCAGAATAATACAGTTATTCAGAATAATACAATTATACTTTAGAATGTGTGCGCGTACACACACATATATATGTGTATTTTATCACCACCTTTAAGTGATTATAATATAAATATTTCATACTGCCATGTGAGACATTGAAAATTGTCATTCCAGCAATGAATCCAAACTAATAAAGTTGGTTTCCTATGTGATCACATTTCTAACGTCTCAAAAATGTGTCAGTTTCTTCCTCACTTTGGCTCCAATTTTGGATTTAATGTTCCTAACTCAAACTAATTTTTATATCCGCCATACTCTATCCCTATAAAAACATGACCAAATCATAATTCTTCTGGTATCATGCTGGGCCATTCTTAGAATCTGTGTTGCCTAAACTGCATGTTTAGGTATGAAATGGAATCAGAATCAGTCAAATATTTATTTTGGGATGTCGATAGGAGGGCCAAGATCCATTCACATGTAATAGTGTTTGTATCCCGAACTGAACTGCTTGCCTCACTGAAAGAGCAATGCATCAAAAGTATGTAATTAAACAAATGAATAGTGTCATCTGTTTAAGATTTGTGTTCAGCAGAAAGTAAAATAAAAGCACTTTAAGATTTGTGTTAAGCAGAAAGTAAAAGGAATTTAACAAGGTTTTATGACCATGTTAAAAACGTTTAAAAAACAAGATGTAACCAAACTATCATGGTTTTACTTATAAAAGACAAACCCTTAAAAATATTAATCAGAGTTTATCCTTTTTAAATACCCTGAAGTTGATGATCTTTGATATTTCTGGTTACTTGCTACTTGAAGTCAGTCTTTCAAGTATTATACCTACTTCATGAGTGTTCTAAAGGTCACTGCATCTTCTGTAGTCCTAACAGTAATAGAGGCCATTATGGAAATTTGGAAAATATGGGAAATGTAAAAAAAATCGATCTAACTCTTAACTTACTCTTTGGAAATATACACTAGTGCTTACTTGTATGTATGAGTATGTACATATTGTAAATATTAATTTAAAAAAATTTTTGAATGTATTTTCCCAATTGTTATCTTTTCTTCTGTTATTAGATATTCTTTAAAGATGATATGTTTACCTGATAGTCATTTTATATAACTGGATATTATTTATTTAAACATTTCTCTACTTTTAAACATTTATGTTAGCTGTACTTTTCTCTTATTATGCATAAATCTGGGAAGAGTATTATCATCATCCATTAAAATCTGAATATAATTCTATTTATTTCCTGAGGGTATATTTTTAGAATTTAAATGATCTGGTAAAAAAAGAATGAATATTTTATCAATTATTTTTATAAAAAGCCAGTTTGCTTTCCAGAAGGATTGTACCAATATACATTTCTATGTATAGTATTTGAGAAAGCTTCCTGAACACTCAAAGCATTCTGTAATCGTGGTCATTACTTGGCTATGTACACAAAAGAAATGCAACCTAAAAATAGATGATTAGTTTACACTCAAGGATTCTTATAATGCCTTGGCTTGATGATGTAAATTAGTATTTGTGGCTCACTCCGAGTATTCTTGCAATATACTTGAAGAACTAAGAGCTGTTAATGTTAAGTTATTTACTGATAATGACAGTGGAAGCTATACTGCCGTATACAAATGTCTCATAATCTGTTTAAAGATATCCACCATTATCCCACTTTGTTTTGTCATCTTTTATTATGGGCCACTTTTGAAGTAAATCTATTTACTGATCTGGCATCACTCTCTTTTATATTGATGAGACGAAGTCCTAATGTATTCTAGCTAACACAGGAAACTTTTTGGCCTTGATTCATGTTAAGGCAGTTTCTAACCTCTTCCTTACAGCAGGTTGAACTCCTGCTCTATTGCATCTCACAGCATCTCTCCTGCTGAGCCTAGCATCTGTATCCCTGTAGCACAATGTATACATACTGTAGCAAAATTCAATTTTTATGTGCTCTTGCATATTGGGTAGCATGAGTATGATGAATCTGCTCTACTCCCTGTGCAAAGAGACACGACGATACACAATGCATGAGAAGAGGCTGGCTCAGATAAAAGGTCTTTGCAAGAAAACATCCCACGGAGAGAAAGATCTCCCCTACTGGCCTGATCAAACTGGATTTAAGCCTTCATGCCTCTCAAAAGTCTTTGAAAATGACAATTGAAAGGAAGTTGTTATACAGGAAGAGTACATCTGAGTGTTTTTTTTTTTTTTTACATAAATAGGGTGGCTACTGGAGAGACAGAACAGCCTAACTTAAATCTCACTTATCCTCCTTCATTTCCTCTCACGCTGCATTGAGAGAGGCAGAACAAAGATACAGAAAGTCCAAATCTGCAGAAAGAAGAGACTGTTGGAGGTTTTCTAAAGCAGAGATTTGGGGATTTGGGGCACATGTCATGGCTGGTGATTAATCCCTGATTTTTTGAAGAAAACTTTTATGAGTAGTAATCTGAGCTTTTGAATCAATTTCAGACTCTCTAATATAGACATCAAGGCCATGGAAATGAAACACTGTCTCTGCATTCAAACAATTCATACTGGAGTGAAAAAAGGGAAAAAAAGTAAATCCCAGAAGTGCAATCTACTTGAGTTATTAGTACTGTGAGGAAACATATCTACTTGGAAACACAAAGAACTCAGATTTCACCCTGACTTGTCAGAGGTTAATTCCGAGAAGAGGTAGTATTTTAATGAAATCTTGGGGATGAAGATTTCAGCTCCTTTTAAAGCTTGAGTGGAGAGAGAATTTCTGAGTAAACAGCATGTCCAAGTCTGAGGAATGAAGACATGTTTACGGAATTGCAGTTTATGTGACAAGGGGTGCGATATACTTTGTATATTACATTGTACTTTATATTGAATACTGATGTAAAAGTGATATGAGGCTAGAGGTGTGATTTTGGAATTTGATAATGAAGACCATCTCATACTAAACAACATCTGTAGCATCTATAAAATGAGGTAATTCAGAAAAAATTCAAAAGAATATTTACAAACCAGATAACATAAGGGAAATAATGAGAGAGAGAGAGAGAGAGAGAGAGATTGAAAGCCTAACCAGGTAGACTGAAAGTTTTGATTTAAGCTGTGTTTGTCCACTGTTTATTCACTATTATTCTATGATTTCTTATTGTTCTTCTTTCCTGGAACCAGTGGCATTAGCATATTTCTATCGATCACCTAGATTTATCTCTAACTAAAATTGCCCTACACAGGCCATCAGCATTTCTCCTATGACTCAAACATGTCTTTCAATGCTGGGTTCATGATATGTCCAGTAGCACAGCTGTACAACCTCACCTCACACCTACCAACTTTTCTTCTTTATATTCAATGACCATGGTCAAAAACTTTCTGATTGTCTGAAAGTATTGGTTACACTGTACAACTTTGAATTGAGTTCTTACAAAGGCCTCTTAAAAAGTTTCATCTCATATTTTATTTTGATGTTTCCTAATACTGACATTCTCAAAAATATTGGCCTTGAGACTTTTATTGTTCATTAAGTTATGGAAATTTTTCTTTGTCTCCTAAGGGAAAGATTACTTGCCCATAATTGTTGAATTGTTCATTAGACTTTAGATGACTGGATGATTGTAGAAGGAGTGTAGCTTTTTCACCTCTAGTCGAGTAAATATCTGCAATGGTCTTTCTGTTGACGCTTTTTTACATGCCTTAACTCATTTTTTGCTGTAGCTGTTATAACATGTTACTCGTCAAAAATCATAACATGATTCCAAATGAGAAAATGAATTATTGCTAAAGCAAGGCTGATTTTTATTTTCTACGAACAACTTTGCTCTCATAAATATCCACCAACTAGTTCCCTTTGGCAAATTTCCCTGACATTGTCCTACGCCAGGCTCAGGCCACCAAATCAGATAAGAGCTTCTGGGAACTAGCATGATGATTTCCTTATCCAAATTAATTAAGACAATCTTAAGTGCCTGGGTAGTCACATTAAGGAGGCTCACATTGCTCTTTTACTCACGATTGAGGTTATGGAAAGGATTAGCTGCAAATGGCAGATTTCACTTTTTTCCAGTGTGCATCAGCACTGCAATTATTTTATTTGTCAAGCTCAAAATACAGTTACATTTTATAAGAAAATAACAACAATTTTTGTCACCCTTCTTAATCATGTAAAAATATTAAATCTGAAATTATTTGGAGATATGTGTTTACCATCAGTATGTATATATAGCTTAATAACATCTAGGCACAAAACCTGATAGATTTACTATATGGAAAATATATTTAAAGCACTCATCCTCATATTAGGATTATATTTTCCATTTATAATAACAAGAACTTTACAGGTCAAATACTAACAGATTCAGCAATAATTTTCTTTTCTGAAATTTAGCTGGAGCTGCAGAATATAAGAACAAGACTTTGAAAATAAATTGACTATAAATGTACAGACATTGAAATAATATGGACAGATACTCTGTTCATAGTTCTCAGCAACATGAGATCTACAAATCAAAGAGCTAGTTTCACCCTTTCTGGATAAATTGTAATGGGTAGGCTCATGAACCTTCTGCTATTTCAGTGGCTGCCACTTGCAAAATGTTCACAGTATATTAGATGTTATTGCCCTTGATTATTCCAAAGCATTAATTGAACGTTTCAAGACTTGATGGAAGGATAGAAAAAAAATCTAATGAGTTAACTCCGGGGAGCCATGCCATAATTTCTAATGTGGATATAAGCTTTATCATAAAGAATCTTTAAAAAACAAAAATACAAAATCAAGGCTAGAATCCTGCTGGAAGAGACCACGCTATGCCCTGAACGAACTGCAGTAAAGCATCAAGCTCTACAGACCTAATGCCCAATTTGAAATTCTGTTGGTCTAACCATTTAAACAGTAATATTAATTACAATTTTCTCCCGTGTTTCAGGTTGTTCCTACCTGTCTACAGTGTAAGGTATGAAATGCTTTCTCTCATAAATTTGGTTAACATATATAATTGCTGCCCTAGCATTCATTTTTAGGCCTGACATACGTTGTTTGAGACCCAGTGGCACGCCTTTGGCCTAATTAAAACTGTTTCTCCCTATGTGGTTATGATAAAGGCCACTCTTTACTTATCCCACTGACACAAAACCCAACTGTGAGAAAAAGCGGCAAATGTAAGAAGCCATGTTTGCTCATTTCGGCTTGTATCCCTGACTCTGTGATGAAATGCAGCTCTCTGGAGGAATGCCTTGAAGACAAAATAGGATACAGCACATGGCACCCCGCATCTCTTCCTTGAATCACTACATTCCTTTGAAAGCTAACCGTAGTGCTTGCCTTTTCCTTCACATAAGATGATGTCTGATGGGATTAATGATTATGTTTCTCTAATCTATAACCAAAGCGTCTTACAATGTGTGGTAAGAATCTATAACGTACTCTTCCAAACCTTGATGTGATTCTGCTTCAGCGTAACTTCCAAGCAAATTTGGTGTGATTTTGAACTCCCACTATCTATATATAAGCAGCGAGCTGAAATATCTATGCCCTGTGCCAGAGCAGTCTGACAGAACAGCTCCCAGGTACAGGCCTTGGTCCATAGTTATCAGAAGACTTCTGAATAAAAAACTAACTATAATTCTTTGACTGCTTGGTTTTCTTTCCTTTAGTTAACAGAACACACCCCACAGCTGCTGCCATGATAAAATTTAATGATCAACACCACGGTCATGTAAATAACTTGGTGTCTTCCCGTGTGTGTGTGTGTGTGTGTGTGTGTGTGTGTGTGTGTTTTAAATAGTGAATCCACAACCCCGATGGGAAACCTAAGGGATGTTTTCCATGGACCTGTATGAAAACAGAGTCCCAAGGGTTTTTTCTCTTGTTCTCTCTCCCTCCTTACCCACTATTTGAGCTCTCCACCACTCTCTGTTTCATGCATTTTTATTTCACCTACTCATTGTGTCTGACCTGACTGACACACACACCAAACCTAACTTTCCCCTCTTGTGAGGTCTCTCCTAGAGCGTGGTTATCTTGGCTAGTGGTCACTCTTAACAGAGAGATAACAAGACCAACTCCAAACAGAAATCATAACACCTTACATACATGAATCTGCTGGAATGAAACAATGAAACCTTGAACTTTATGAACACTGACATGTTGAACCCACAACTTAAATGTTGAGTGTTACTGTCTAAATGTCATTTCAAGTGATTTCTAGTTCACGTCACCAAATGGTGAATAAAAAATACCTCCAGGCAAGTAATACTCAGCCTGCCTCTGTTTAGTTAGAAGGTGTAGCTTTGGACTATGCTTGTTTCCTCCATACTCATATGCTCCCTTCCAAATGTTGTTTGATAACATTTTATGAATGAGATTTAGCCTTAAATCTTTCCATACCTTTCCATGCTTTTCCTCCATGTCCAAAATTATAAGGAAACTTAGGAGCAAAGACAAAAAAATACTAAATTTTTCAGGCACAGTAATTATAAAGGTAACTACATTTTCCTTGTGGAAGACCTAATGACATTTTCTTAGAAGTTAAATACAAACTTAATTAAACATGTTATACAGGTTGAGCATTCCTAATCTGAAAATTCAAAATCAGAGATGCTCCAAAATCTGAAACTATTTGAGCACCGACACGATGACACAAGTGGAAAATTCCACACATATGTACTTAACACAAACTTTGTTTCTCATATAAAATTGTTTTTAAATATTGCATAAAATTACATGTGTAAGGTGAATATAAAACATAAATAGTTTTCATCTAGACTTGGTCCTATCTTCAAGCCCCAAAATATTGAGTATGGATCTATCTATCTATGTATCTATCTATGTATCTATCTATCTATCTATGTATCTATCTATCTATCTATCTATCTATCTATCTATCTATCTATCATCTAGCTAGCTAGCTAGCTATCATCTATCTATCTCTTCCAAAATCTGAAAAACAATATGAAATGCAAAACATATCTGGTCCAAGCATTTCAGATTAAGGAAACTCAACCTGCATAGCATGACGCCTCAGTAATTTTACTAATCATCTCTGCTACATCAAAAAAGGAAACCTGTCTAATAATCGTAGCTGAAATCGCAGAGAAATAGCAAAAAGCGACTGTCTAGAATATGACACTTACCGTACTGTTCCTCCTTGATTTTTCTTTTAAGAGTGACTAGATTATGACTGTAAAGAGAAAGCAACTAACTCTCCAAAGTAAAGAGAATTTTTCAATCTAGAGTAAAGATTTTGTTTATAAAAGAGAGAATAAGGTAGACCCTTGATAGAAAAAGAAAATAAAGGTTGAGCCTTTCTATGCTTTTCCTCTATGTCCAAAGTTCTGAATTTTTTCTTGAATTCCAAAGTCACAAAAACCATTTTATTCCCACAATTATTAAAACAGTATATGAAGTAACCATTTCTTTCATAAATGTTGAGTCTCCCCTGCCATGGCTTACAGCATGAGAAGGGAGGAGAGGGCTTCATGACAGATCATGCAGCCAGCCTTCCTGCATGCAATATGTATACCAATGGCATAGCTGAGGCATGTTTTCCTTAATGTCCTGAGTATTATCTAATCTTACAACAATTGAACCTCCGTTCATCACCATTGGGTGATGTATGAATATCTAGACTCCTATTCCAGACCACTGCTCCTAGATTATTAGGTTATTTAATAATGGCATAATAGTTTTAAGGACAATGTTTATAGTTATATGGTACTGGGGATGTGATACCATCATTATATACATATTCAAGGACAAGGAAATCCACAAAATTTTAAGAAGACATTGTAATTCATCAGTATATATGAGAGACTGGTCTCCCTCTTCCATTATGGTTGCAGTCTTCACACCCTGCATCCAACTCTATTAAATAGCTAAAAAACTTAAAATATTTGGACAAAACAATTTTAACATCATGTGATGATTAATTTTATGTGTCAACTTGACTGGGCCAAAGCATACTCAGATATTTGGTCAAACATTTTTCTAAGTATGACTGGGAGGATGTTTTGTGGGGAGATTAATATCTGAGTCAGTAGACTGGTAAAACAGACTGCCCTTTTGAGTGTGGGTGAACCTCAAGCCCAGTCAGTTGAAAGTCTGAGTAGAACAAAACACCTGACACTTCTGTGAGTGAGAAGGGATTCCTCCAGCCTCACTACTTTTTTTTTTTTTTTGTGACATCAGTTTTTTCTTACCTTTGGATTTGAGTTAAGGTCACCTCTTCTTGAGTCTCAAATCTGCCAGTTTTCAGACTGGAACTCACACCATTAGGCCTCCTGGTTCTCAGATCTTTTCCCTGGATCTCCAGCTTGCTGACTTCAGATCCTGGGACTTCCCAGTCCTTATAATTGTGTGAGCCAATTGCTTTTGATAAATATATTTTATTAAAGGAACAGGAAAAGGAGTCATTATACCAAAAAAGATACTTGCACACTCATGTTTAAAGCAGCACAACTTTCAATTGCAAAAATGTGGAACCAGTTCAAATACTCATCAATCAACAAGTGGATATAAAACTGTGATTATATATATATATATATATATGTGTGTGTGTGTGTGTGTGTGTGTGTGTGTGTGTGTGTATGTGAACACACACATATATATAATGGAACACTACACAGCCATAAAAAGGAATTAATAGTATTCAGAGCAATCTGGATGGGATTGCATACTCCTATTCTAAGTGAAGTAACTCAGAAATGGAATACCAAACATCGTATATTCTCACTCATAAGTGTGAGCTAAGCAATGAGGATGTAAAGGCATAAGAATGATACGATGGACTTCTGCGACTCAGGGGTAAAGGATGGGAAGGGGGTGAGGGATAAAAGACTGCAAATTGGGTTCAGTCTATACTGCTTGGGTGATGGGTGCACCAAAATCTCACAAATCACCACTAAAGAAATTACTCATGTAAACAAAGAAATTATTCATGCAACCAAATGCCACCTGTTCCCTAAAAACCTACAGAAATAATATTTTAAGTTGTATATAATAGCCCTTCAAAGAAACACAACCAACAAGATATATATGTATATACACACATATGGGTACACATGTGCATATATGTGTGTGTGTATATATATATATTTCTTTGAATAACCCTGATTCTTACTGACACACACATGGCCACATTGACACATCCAATTAATTGAAGGAGTTTAACATTTGCTCAACATTTTGAGCATATGGAAAAATTATTATCAGTTTTGAAACAATCATTTACATTTTAAAATGTTTCCATTTTGCTTTCATTCCTATAGTCTCATCTAGTTCTCTTTCTCACTGACAGTCCACTAAAATAAGGTTGTGGAAATGTAGTATAATTTAAGAATCTTAGATCATCAGAATATCTGTACCTGAACATAGAATTCATCTATTAGTAATACATAAACTTGAGCAATTCATTTCTCCTTCCAGATATTACATGTGTCATCTTTAAATTGAAGACATTTGTGTGTTTTTATGGTAGTACTATAAGAATTGAGAATGAAAATAGAGTTTTTTAGTAAATTATACAGTATCATCTGATGTAAATTTACTGTGCTCATAATAGTAACAGTAATGTTATTATTAGTATTTTCCCTAAAACATGTAAAATCCAAATATATAAAATAATTTTACTTTTTCAAGTATAATGGAGAAATATGCCATGCTATTCTGTAGTTTGATACCATTTTCCTTTCTCTCTTGAGTTATACTTGACATGGTTTTTAATTCAATCCATCCTAAGCTCAGTTTAAATGATAAATTCACAATAGTTTATCATAATTAATTCTTTAGCTATATGTCATCCAAAATTTAAAGCAAAATTTAAAGAAAAATTGAAGCAAAATTGAAGCAAATTTAAACCAAAATTGGAGAAGGAAAAGAAAAATTTTTATAACTTAATTTTATCATTCATCATTGTGTCTCCTACAGAAATAAAGCTAAAAAATATTGATGAATATTTTTTCAAAGATGCAAAAGAGAAAATTTAAATAAAATATGTGCCTCTGTGGCTCAAATAATAAAAATACAATGGTAATTCATTTGTAGAATTCATGATAGACACAAGTATGCAATGTCAAGTTTTGCTTGATATAAAAATCTATACAGATAAAGTTCTGCTCTGAAAACACTGTGTTAAGTCTTTATAATACATTAGATTTAACTTTCCTCTCTTGATGAGGAAAAAACATTATTATTAGGCACTAACAATGTGCTAAACTCTAATGCAATCTCCATAATATGTTATTATTTTTATCGTTAAAAGAACACTACAAATAGGTAACGTTGCACTCTTTAACAGAAAGGAAAATGAGGATAAAGAGGTTAGACACTTACCATGGTAGTAAGAGGATTGCTTGAATCTGCTCTGCTGTCCAGATCACAGGCTTAATTAAAATCTATACGGTTAGCAGTTGCTAAACTCCTATCTATTCCCTTTCAGTGGCCTCAGATCCTTCCCTTATTTGCCACATTCAGACATTTCACAAATTCAGATCTCCATTGCCTTACTCTGGGATTACTGCCCGAGTTTCCCAGTTGACTTCCACACTAGCAGTTTTTCAGCAGTTACTCTTACCCTCTGTGCAGAAGCCATCATCAACAACAGAACAGAAATAATAAGCCCCAACAACCAGAGAGGCAAAGGACAGAGGACAGCCTGGGGAGACCAACTTATGGATTAACAAGAGCAGTTTTCTCACTTGGAGTCACATTCTCCTGTGCTGTTCACCCCCTTTGCTCTTCCGTTCCAGCTCTGTAGCTGACAGGGACCTTTTCTTAAAACACCTGTCCCTCCTTTCTTCACTTTGCTTCCTTCACTGATTTTAATGACTACACTCTGTGGATTTTTATTGCTTTTAAAAGAAAGTTTTATTTGTTTTTTTTTTAATAAAGCCATACACCATTTGTGCAATCAGAATAAAATATCAGAGGACAAGCAGCAAATTGAGAATGTAAGCCTTGGAGGCAGTAAAATTTAGGCACACAATACAGATTTGATCAATATCTCAGACAAGTTAACAAAGTCGTTAGGCCTCAGATCTCTCACATATAAAAATAGGGAAATAGCTATATTTTGTGTTAAGATACTATGAGAAAATGTGGAAATTTTCTCAGTACGCAGAAGAAATTTAATATATAAAAGAATTTCCCCTGTCCCTGCCTTCCACCTTCTATCAACTGGTCAGTTTAATAATATGAATCTTACTATCTATTTTTGATAGATAGATAGAAAGATAGATTATATAGAAAGATGATAGATGGAAGATAGATAGATAGATAGAAGATGATAGATAGATAGATAGATAGATAGATAGATAGATAGATAGATAGAT